>NC_070631.1:190000-200000 GCF_947347685.1 Pleuronectes platessa
TGTCAGCAGCAGAACATTATATTCATCAATATGAATATCTTCAGAAGTAATTGATTCAGTCAACCAGTTTTCAGATATTACAACAACGGCAGCGTCTTCTGATTTAACCCATTTTCTGACCTGTAACAAGTTTATCCTTTATTTGTGATTCCTAAATATTCTCTGTCATGTCTGTCCCACAGGGAGACACATTGAACTGTCAATCAATCACATGCTATTTGTCTCACAGATGTTTAAAGGATCAACTTCCTGTTCTCAACTCAACACGAGTCAAATAGAAACTTAGTGATTAGTGAATGAAGCTCAGTCCATGTGAGGATCCTCTCCCAGGACACACACATGCTGATGGAACTGAACACAACAACACAACAACACAACAACAGGATTCACTACATGAGAAGAGCCAGTTTGTAACTTCATGTTGTTTATACATAAAGTCTGATGGAGATGAAGGAGCAGATGAACTGAGGAGGTCCTGATGGTAGAAGATGTGAAGAGACAAGTTGTGTATGAAGAAGAAAGAGAAGCTCCATGTGTCATGTGACCCCCGACATTCTAGACCTTCAGCAGCAGAACTAAGTTCCAACAGGAACCTGGACCAGCTCGAACTATAACTTGGTCCCAAAGGAAGGTTTGAATCCTCAAAGTAAAGAGTCTGTCTCCAGAACTGAAGCTGAGATGGTTCCTCAGCAGAGGAGCTGGATGCTGAAGCTCTGGCTCCTCCTCCTCATCTTCAGAGACTTCAGGGACGACAGCCTGGATTCTGGGAGCTCAGGGCTCTAGTGGTGATAAGGTACGATGAGCTCTTTAAGGTTTGATGCTGACATATTATTAATGTAGGTGAGGAGGAGGATTTTAAATTCTCAATGTAACAGGAAGTCAGTGTAGTGAAGCTAACACAGGAGACATGTGGTCTCTGTCCCTGGTTGTCTTCAGGACACGTCCTGCAGCATTGAGGACAAACTGCAGAGTCTCTAACGACTTCCTGCTGGAGCCGGATAATAATGAATTACAATAATCACGTCTGGATGGAACAAATACCTGGACTCATCCTCATGAGTCATCCCATTTCTCTTGAATCTGCTGCTCGTGTGTCGGCTGGTAGAGATCCGCCATGATGACAGTTGTGTTACTGCCTGGTAAACACATCCAATAAAGTGTATTACTGGTAAATGTAACTTGTCACACTTAGCACATGATTACCAATAAAACTGAGTGTGAAATCTTATTCATTTACACAAATCAATCATTAAAATTTACAGATTATTAGTTTTGATCAGCAGCAGCTCAGTTAACGCTGATAAGACTGAGGATTCAGCGTTACAGCTGTTTACCAACAAATACTATGTTCATCTCTTCCCTCACAATGGAATTCAAGTTAAAAATATTCAACTAGAATAACACTCTAAGATCTAAATCCATGTTCATACAGGAGCTATCACATGTGGGACTGGGCCAATTGAGCACTGCCTCTTGTTTTCAGAGGTGTGAGTTACACTTGGAGATG
Source organism: Pleuronectes platessa (assembly GCF_947347685.1). NCBI lineage: Eukaryota > Metazoa > Chordata > Actinopteri > Pleuronectiformes > Pleuronectidae > Pleuronectes > Pleuronectes platessa. Next base: position 191,508 of record NC_070631.1, read on the forward strand.
TTTGAATGAAGATCACTTAAAAAGCCACAGTTCCACTTTCTGACGTTATTAGGGTTCGGGTTCGGTGATGAAGATAATATCCAGGGCCCTGATCAACAGGACCACTGTAATGCACGGGCCTTCCAAGGACCTCTGGTGTTGCTTCTAAACTGATAACAATACAGTTATAACACGCTGAAAATACAGATACATGGACCAATACAATAAAGAAGCTGAAAATACAGATATCGAACAGTAATAAGCATGTTTTATGCTATTTCACTCCACTCGTCCGAGGGAGGGTTCGTGGCTTAATCAGGTAAGTAAGGTAAGTCAATTTTGAGTTTAGTCTGGAAGCCCTGTCGCGACGTTTCGAAATGTTTGTTTCTTCTTCAGGCGAGGGCAGGTAAGTAGGTCAGTTTGAATTAAGTCATGTCATCCCAAGGGTGGGTCTCTGTGAGAGCTTGTTTCCCTGATCCTTCTCCGGTGGATCATTGTGTCTGTCTGGGACCGGAGAGGGCATCGCACACATTTTTATATCCACTCTAGCTCCTCCCCTTTGCTGAATTTCCTGGCTCCTTGGCATCATCACAGTTTCCCATTATACTCTCCAATTAAAGTGTGCCACCAACTACTGTAGCATTTATATGGATCCAGATCACAAGCTCCAGTTACGTATATTGTTGGGATTATCTGTCCTCTTCAGTAACCATTTTGTACCAAGTTGGGTATTTACAGGGTATGAATTGCTTCTTTCAGGTCTTACTTCCTGTTTTATTACACACTACCAAATTAAAGCTGATGAAACCAACTGGTGTGGAGTATTCAATTGTGTCCAGATCATATACTGTCGAGTTTGACTTCTTTAGACCGTCATTTGGTCTCTACTAAAAAGTAGTTGGGTAAGGTATTTACAGGGTTATTGCCTTGCTCAGGGGTCAAAGGTTATGTTTAGGCAAGGGGTCCTATGGTTAGGTTTAGGGTAGAGGGTCCCTGATTAGGGTTAGGGGTAGGAAGAGTCCTTGGTTGTGGGGTCATGACTGTCTTCTCAAATTAGAGTTGAAATCCAGAACATCTGATTAGGAGAGTCATTAAAAGCTGTCACAAGGGTTAGGGTTAGGGTTCGGGTTCGGGTTCGGGTTAGGGTTAGGGTTCGGGTTCGGGTTAGGAACACGTACGATTCCAGACACTTTGTTCCGAGCAGAGAATCAGCAGTGAGAGAAGCAGCCGGTGCAAACGTCAACAAAGTACAACTTACAATCAACTTTATTTTATCCACGATGCTTTTTATTCAGATGAAAGATGGTTTATGTTTAGATCAATAAGTCTCGCTTCATATCCCCAATTATATATTTTATATGAAAGAATTTGTTCTTTGTTCTCTAATTTTCATAATGTTATTTTTTATACAAAAATATCCAAATATGTCACTTAAAAAAAAAAGATCCATCTCAATAATTTAATAAAAACAGTCACAGACGAATCAACTCCTTCTTTCACATTTATTGGAAATAAAATAAAAATAATGATTAAGTGAAAAATAGAGTAGAATTACAAAGGTTCCACAGAAACTGCAGCTTTGATTTAATTTCAAAGAAAGAACTGTCGATGCTTGAATATGATTTCACATCTTGTGAAGTCACAGAATGATGTCACAGAATGATGTCACAGAATGATGTCACAGTTAACTCTATGAACTGGAACATTAAACCTTCCGTCTCCGTCCAGCTTTTAAATCAGCATCTGAAACTGACGACACTTCACACTGAGGTTATTAATTATTAAATATTACTGATTACTAACTCCTGTTGTTTCCTCTTTTATCGCCAGCAGATCAGAACATGTTTGAAATTCACATCTGAGTGAATTAGTGAAAGGAGAGTTTAATGGTCAAATGGTTTTTGTCTGCACACACAAATACCTAATTTCGTTTTATTGTGTTGTAGCTTTCAGACTTTACAGTTGGGAATTATTAGAGTCATTTGGAGTCAGTGTATTAATATTGGAGAATTGAAGAATGAATAAAAAAAACATAAAAGCAGCAAGAAACAGGTTATAACATTTAGTTTCTTTTATCAACCACAGATAGATCATTTGTTGATGCACCAAATAGTTATTATTATTATTTATTATGTTGCCACCACTTAAGCAAAGCTCTGTTTGCATTTAATTACATTTAACCATCGACCAATAATCGACGGCTGCGTATCTTTAATGTGGTTATTTTCCTCCTGTTATTGTAGCAGCGACATTCCTTATGTACAATCCTGTATTACTACTGTTACTACCACTAGTACTAATATGAATATTGAACTTACAACAAAGAACATGATTATAATCTGCGTTGCCCCGAAAGCTCTGAATTTTACATTACTCTCTTCGATCTTCCTGCAGAATCTGGAAATGATAAATGTTGATAACTCTTCTCTTTCATCCAGATGAAAAGGTTCGGTGACATCACTGTAGTGGATGAAGACGCAGGAGCAGCATAACAACAGAACAAAGTTTGTAAGAAAAGACCCAAAACGCTTTTCAAACTTTGAAATGAACCAATAGATTGTGTTCGGGCTACAGAAGGAAAACAAACACAGAACGGCAGAGCTTGGAAAACAAGAAAACGTATTGGATTTAAAGAAGATAAAGATGTGAAAGGTCGCAGGGACCAAGTCTTTCCAGACGCCACAGCTCAGAGCCACAGATTTGAAAACATTTGGTTTTATTGCCCTGATCGATCCAAACATAACTGCTTTCCTAACAGAAGTAGTGTTATCACTCCCTGTAATCCCATCAAAAGAAAAACTAAATCTTCCTGATGCCGTATGTCGACTGCAGAAGATGTGATTAGCAGACCGCTCGGGAAACTAAGATCCATAAACCTCAAGTCTGCAAAGGGCAGAAATGTCAACAAGCCCCCGTGAGTAACTGCTGCTCTCACACTGAGATCGAACAGGGGAAAGTCTATTAACTCTGGATCTGTGTTCTCAGACAAAGGCTCAGATTTATTCATTTTCATCACATTGATTTGCTCCATGTCTGGATTTTGATTTGGTTTCATTATGTAATTCGTTATTTACTAGTATCCTACTTGTTTTTTATTACTTTAGCTACTCATGTTATTACTAATATGAGTACTATATTATTACTGAAGGTAAAGTGTGAAGCACTCAAGACCGAGACTAATTTCTCACTGAGGAGTTTATTGTCTTCTGAAGAAATCCTGAGGAACGTTTTCAGTTCTGCTCTGAGAAACAACACTGGATACAAACTTTAATGGAAAGTAATGTTAATTTATATATCCATGAATTCTTTGTGTATGATTTACAGAGAGTCAAGTTTTCTGGGGCTTTTAGTTTTAGATCCCTGTTGAGTTTATTTTCGAGACATGTAGTTTAATACAACAGTGAATTATGGCAAAAGAAACTATTAAACATGAATATTACCATTTTCACTTTAATGTAAATCTTTCATGGAGGAGGAAATAAAGTCAGGTTAGGCTTAAGTCAAGGTGAGTTACACTGAATGTGACTTAACTTTGGTAGAACAATTGTTGATAATATTTATTTAGAACTTTTCTAGTCTTGATGACTCAAAGCACTTTATAGTTTTACATACAAACAGTGCATCTATTAGCAGCACCTTTTTTTTAAGGGCAGTTCGGGTTTCAGCATCTTGCCCAAGGACACGTGGGCAGGCAGATGGGGACGGAATGCCGACCTTCTGGTCGTAGGACAGATGCTCTACCACTCAGCCAAAGCCGCCCGTCAGTCAAAAGTCATCAAGTCCAGTGAGAAAGTTCCTGAGTTCCCAGCAGAGACCAGGATGCTCTGTGGCCACAGGACCAACGTCTAGCAGCAGCTCTGCAGGAGAAGCAGCACATTCTGATTCCAGACCAATTTCAGCTGACCTCGAGTGGCAATTTACCAACGCACGCTTTTTGCCGAGAACGCACTGAGGTGCCTCGAGTGGCAATTTACCAACACGTCGGCAGTGAACACCCACTGAGAGAGAGGAGAGTGCAGCTCCAGATAAAAGGAAGGAAGGCAGATGAAAGAACGACTGAGAGGCAGCCGCGCTTTCAGGTCAACGGAAAAGATGAAACAGAGAGAAAGCTGAGGAAATGGAGTTAGATCAAACTTTTTATTTTCAACTTTTAGTGGACGAAGAAAAGACAGATCCAAGAGTTTCATCAGGGGAAGTGATCACACAATAAACTGTTATTTATTTCTCCTGCTGAGAAGTGAGCTGTATGGAGCCTGTGAACGTTCCCTCATTGAACACAAGATTATCTTCTGTTAAACATTTACCTGGTCCAGAGCAGCGCCCACCTCCACTCCAGATTCTTATCACAGTTCAGATGCTTCACAGATAAAAAACCAGGAAACAGGATGAATCTGCAGAAAGAGCAGGAACACAAAAGGATACAGCACAGATCGAACTTCATGACCAGAGGATGAAGAGCAACAAGTCCAAACTTCTTCATCACAAGAGGACGAGGAGGAGGAGACGTGAGCAACAGGAAGAGAAGAAGAAAACAGAAGAAGTCATCTCTGTGTTTCATCTCCTGGAGCCTCAGGCTCGGTTCGGTTCCAGCAGCACTTTGACTCCTCAGAGCTGAATCCCACTGAGACACTAACGCTTTCCTGAAGGTCAGAACTGATGTGAAGTAAATGTTCAACACAAAGTGAATGAAACCTTCATGACCCCAGTAACTGATCATCCCACCTGTGAACACAAGAACTTTCAAGCAGGAGAAGAGAATCTGGGTTTGGATTTTCAAAAGCTGCGTCTTTGTCTGTGTTGCTGTACGTCAGCAGGATGAAGGTGGAACTTCATCATGGATCAAAGCTCAGTTGTGTGCAGAGAAAGAGAATATAGAAGAAGACATGAGGGAGAAGGATGGAGAGAAGGCCGAACTACGAGATAACATGAGACTGGTGCAATTAGTGTCTAATGAGCAACTTCAAGGGGCAGATCCAGTGATGGGATTAAAACCTGGAACTCCTCAAGAACGAAGGTTAGGGTTAGGGTCAGGGTTAGGGTCAGGGTTAGGTGAGAACGGTAATATCCGTGGACCGACCCAGTCGGTCCAACGTTGTGCACGGGCCCTCCTGGAACATAGGGTTCCCCTCACTCGGTACAATAACCTTTAATAAACACCATAGGTAGTTCCAAAAATTCTGCTTTAATGCAGTTGTTGTAAGTGGACCATTTGTCATAAAATTGGCTTTTAAATTTTCCCTGTTTGGGGTAGGTAATTGTATTATTTTTCCTTTTATTCCAGTAAGGTATATAGGTGGTTCAAAAAATTCTGCTACAATGCAGTTGTTATAAGTAGACCATTTGCCATAAATTTGGTTTTTAAATCATCCTTGATTGGGGTAGGTAATTCCTTCTATTTTCCTTTTTTCAGGTAAGGTAATTACAATGGTAAGTATCGTCTTAATTCTCAATAATAGTGTAATAACACATCCATGGTTGCAATCTTTAAGCCCGCCGCGACGTTTCGATTGAAATAAATCTTCTTCAGGCTTGGGCTTCAAGATGTGTAATAAGTGGTAATAATCACAAGTCATTTTGCTTTGTTTGTGATGAGTGCATGGAGCATTTTGTCCTATGCTGGCAGAGGTCAGAGTGAGCAGTGAGCTGTTTGCTGCTCTGCCTTATATACTCTCTGCCTCTGTTAGGCTCCTCCCCTTTCTTTTTCAAAACTCTTTTTGAGATAATGTGAAGGGTGGATCCAATTGAGATGTGAAGTGGGTAATTCCTTCTCTTAAGGTAATTACAAGGTAAGTATTTGTCTTGTGGTTATATTAATGCTTTTTTCGGTTTGAAATAAAACATGTAATAAACTAATTGGTGTTGTTTGTAATTCCTTAATTCTTTCCTTTTGCAGGTAAGGTAATTACACAGGTAAGTATTCTGCATTGCAGTTATGAAAACAAATTATATGAAATGGACCATTTGGTGTTGTTCGTAGTGGGGCAGGTAATTCCTCCTTAATCAGGTTAGGTAATTACATAAATATTAGGTATTTTAAAGAGTTGTTTTACTATGAGGATATGAATGACTGAGTTGTCCTTATATTTGTATTAAGGTACCTCAAGTTGAACTTTGAGTGGCAGGCAGGGTTGAGGAAACATTAATGATGAGAAAGTAGATCTCCACTGATGGGACTGTGATACTGGCCTACCGTCGAACTTTCCAAAGGTTCCGGAGGCAAAATGAATCGTTCATCTGGAGTCTTACTTTATTCTTAGCTCCAGGAATAGCTCGCCTGGAGATCTTAAGTTCTACAGTCAAGATATGACCTCTATGCAGCTGAACCTGCCAACTCAAGTTTTTATGAGGACCAGTGGAGTGTCCTGTAGGACATTGAAAAGAGACAACATTGGTCATGTCATGATGTTTACTGTTTAGTAATAAATAAACCAATTGGTATTGTGTGTCTTAGGGTAAGTAATTCCTTAATTTAAGGTAATTACAAGGTAAGTATTGAATATACAGTTATTTGGATGTTTCTTCGGTTTGAAATAAACATGTAATAAACCAATTGGTGTTTGTTTGAGGATAATTCCTCCCCTTTTCCCACTAAAAATTAAAGAAGGAAAAAAGGTGAATACTACGTAGTGTAAATCTGAGTCATTCCACTTTCCAATACCCAGTCAAAAGCATGTCTTTCTTCATATATAGACTGTCCAACAGCATCGTCCCTGAACCAGATGGGATGGGGGTTAGGATGAGGGCAAGGGGTCCTGTGGTTAGGGTTAGGGTAAAGGGTCCTGGGGTTAGGGTTAGGGTAAGAGGATTTGGGGTAGGGGTAGTAGAAAGCAGGGTCCGTCGGGAGCCGTTAATTCCTTGGCCTCTTTCTCGCCGGTTACTTTGTGGGAAACGATTCCTAAAAATTGGACAGTATCGGTCCAACATGGAGAAGACTGAAGTAGTGTTTTAGAAGGGCACCCCAATGTTGTTCCAGGCGGCACTGGCCAGGGTTAGGTAAGAACGGTAATATCCGTGGACCGACCCAGTCGGTCCAACGTTGTGCACGGGCCCTCCTGGAACATAGGGTGCCCCTCACTCGGTAAAATAACCTTTAATAAACACCATAGGTAGTTCCAAAAATTCTGCTTTAATGCAGTTGTTGTAAGTGGACCATTTGTCATAAAATTGGCTTTTAAATTTTCCCTGTTTGGGGTAGGTAATTGTATTATTTTTCCTTTTATTCCAGTAAGGTATATAGGTGGTTCAAAAAATTCTGCTACAATGCAGTTGTTATAAGTAGACCATTTGCCATAAATTTGGTTTTTAAATCATCCTTGATTGGGGTAGGTAATTCCTTCTATTTTCCTTTTTTCAGGTAAGGTAATTACAATGGTAAGTATCGTCTTAATTCTCAATAATAGTGTAATAACACATCCATGGTTGCAATCTTTAAGCCCGCCGCGACGTTTCGATTGAAATAAATCTTCTTCAGGCTTGGGCTTCAAGATGTGTAATAAGTGGTTAGGGTTAGGGTTAGGGTCAGGTGCAGGAAGGATTTATCTACGCATTTCTTAAAACTACTGTAAAATGTGCACAGACACACGTGAACACACGAAAGGTTTGAGATTATTTATATACACTACCTTTTGGGTAGTTGGGGTCACTTAGAAATTTCCTTATTATTCAAAGAAAAGCACAGTTTCTTTTAAATGAAGATAACATTAAATTAATCAGAAATACACTCTATACATTGTTAATGTGGTAAATGACTGTTCTAGGTGGAAACGTCTGGTTTTTAATGAAATATCTACACAGGTGTGTAGAGGCCCATTTCCAGCAACTATCACTCCAGTGTTCTAATGGTACATTGTGTTTGCTAATCGCCTTAGAAGACTGATGGATGATTAGAAAACCTTTGAAAACCCTTATGCAGTTATGTTAGCACAGCTGAAAACGGTTTATCTGCTGAGAGAAGCTATAAAACTTCCTTTGAGCCAGTTGAGTATCTGGAGCATCACATGTGTGGGTTCCATTATTCTCTTTAAATGGCCAGAAAATTAGAACTTTCATGTGAAACTCTCCAGTCTATTCTTGTTCTTAGAAATGAACGTTTTTCCAATGCGAGAAATCGCGAAGAAACTGAACATTTTCTACAACAGTGTGAACTACTCCGTTCAGAGAACAACACAAACAGGCTCTAACCAGAGTAGAAAGAGAAGTGGGAGGCCCGGTGCACAACTCAGCAAGAACACAAGTATATTAGATTCTCTAGTTTGAGAAACAGACGCCTCACAGGTCCTCGACTGGCAGCTTCTGAACTGCGAAGTCTGGAGGTTTGAACCGAACCAGTTGTGAATGGTTACGATCATGTGATGCACACAGTTGTGGAACAGTCAAATGAAGCAGAGCGAGTGGTTTGTAATGTTGTGTTGAACTATGGAACAGAAACACAGGTGGCTCCCAGTTTGATGAAGATTCAGGCTGACGTCCTCTTCCATCAACTAACCCTGGAATTAAAGGGGAACCAGATATCAT
>NC_070631.1:204726-259726 GCF_947347685.1 Pleuronectes platessa
GAGACTTCTACTCTCTCACCTCAGGGAACCGCTCGGACCTGAACTGCACCGTCCCCTCTGAGTTCTATCTGTACGCTGACCTCTACATCCTCATCCCCATCATCTACTCGGTGATCTGTGCCGTGGGACTGACGGCAAACACGGCGGTGATCTACGTGATCCTCAAAGCTCCGCGGCATGAAAACGGTCACCAACATGTTCATCCTGAACTTGGCCATCGCGGACGACTTGTTCACGTTGGTTCTGCCGATCAACATCGCCGAGCACCTGTTGCACCACTGGCCTTTCGGGGAGGTTCTGTGCAAAGTCATCCTCAGCATCGATCATTACAACATCTTCTCCAGTATCTCCTTTCTGACGGTGATGAGCAGTCGATCGCTACCTGGTGGTCCTGGCGACAGTGAGGTCCAAGCGAATGCCTTACCGCACCTACCGAGCAGCCAAGATCATCTCGCTGTGCGTCTGGATCCTCGTCATCCTCGTGGTGATGCCCTTCACCGTGTTCGCCGGCGTCTACGAGAACCCACACGACGAGAGGGAAGAGCCTGCGTGCTCAGCTCCCCAGCCCCGAGAGGCTGTGGTTCAAAAGCCAGCCGCATCTACACCCTCATCCTGGGCTTTGCCATCCCGGTGTCTACCATCTGCATCTTATACACCATGATGCTCTACAAGCTGAGGAACATGCGCCTCAACAGCAACGCCAAGGCACTGGACAAGGCCAAGAAGAAAGTCACCATCATGGTGGTTCATAGTTCTGGCCGTCTGCTTGTTCTGCTGGACCCCGTTCCACCTCAGCACCATCGTGGCCCTGACCACGGACCCTGACCACCACGCCCCTGCTGATCGGAATCTCTTACTTCATCACCAGCCTGAGCTACGCCAACTCCTGCCTCAACCCGTTCCTCTACGCCTTCCTGGACGACAGCTTCCGGAAAGCCTTCAAGAAGATGCTGGAGTGTAAACCGGCCTGAATGTTGAAGCTGTGGAGGAGCTGAGCGGCTGAGGACAGACTGAAAGACTGAAGCTCAGATGTGATGCTGCTGGGACTGTTTGCACATGATGTCAGCGTCCAGCTCCAACATTAATATAATGCACATGACATTCGACATGTGAGACTATAAATGCTTTTATTGCACAGGACAGAAACACAGCAGAACATTGCTGAGTCCAGTTTCGTGGCTGTTCTTGTGTCACACTTGAATTTAAATCCTCATTTCCTGTGGGCGGAGTCAGTCCGACCCAGTGGAATCTAATTGAAAACCTCTTGTATGAGGCAGGGATGCTTTAAAGTCCACTTCTGGAGTAAGTTGGATCTTTCAAGAATTAGCCTTGTGCAGCTTTTTATGTCCTGAGAGAAGAGGACGTATCGTGAGTTGACAGAAGAGCACAGGAAGCAGAGCGAGTGACAAACAGGGATGACATTTAAAAAAAGAGCTGAGTTCAATCGGATCGTTTTACAGGTTGAAGCCACATTTTAAATGTCAGACTTTTTTCATGATGGTTAAAAAAGATCCAATTACGAGGGCAGTGAGGCGAGGAGGGTCGTGACCTTAACTGGACTCAGAGCAAACATCTGTGAGGGCCCGACATCTGCTGAGGTCAACACTGACTGGCAAGCTGTCAATCAAATCCACAGTGTGAGAGACTGTGAAACAATCTGCCCTGAAAAGAAAAGTCTGAAAGTGATGCGTTTTGTTCAAATCAAATTCAACCCTAACCAATGTAAATATAAATACATGATTGTAAAAGTCTGTAAATGAGGAAATTTGTGATAATCTGTGACACGTTTCCTTCAGAACCCTGAGACCAGGTCAGCTAGCTTGTGTCGCCCCCTGGTGATGACATGCCGTCATTACCTGAAAAATACAGCCAGTTCAGCGACTGTGATCTGTACATGTTATATTAATCTTTTCATTTTCTATTCCCGGCGATTCACTCACAGCTTTTTTTAAGAATAGCAACAATCATTGAGATTCATAATCATAAGATTCAGAGACACACTATAGTGAAGAGAGGAATGAAAGAAAGGCTTCTCTGTGTAAAATTATATGCAGTATTAAATATATATAAAAACATATGTGTGTGTGTATGTATATATACAAGGTGTATTTATATGTCGGTGAAATAAAATGCTAAGGATCAAAAGTCTAAGAATCGTGTTATTGCGTGTTAATGCTATAAACAAAAAAGTCATTCACACATTGATCCCAAATGAATCTGATGTTTTCAGAATAAAAGATGGAAATTAACAGCGTGAGAAGATGCACCTGAATATGTCAGCTGAATGAGGTAATGACTGTATTTCGTAGTGTTGCAAACTTTATTGATTATTAAATTTGAAACCTGTCGTGTTGTTACTGACGTCAGTTTTCAGCCGTGATTGAAAAACCGTGTGATATCGAACAGTTTGTACAAAGTCTGTGACCTCAACAAAAAAGTTCTGTAAAAAGTTTCCTCCACTGAAATGTTGATTTAGTGGCTGACACCAGATCAGAGCTGCCTCATTAAAACCTGTGTGTTGTCACGATGATGGAAAGTCAAATATTCTTCATCAGTAAAACTTGTGTCACTCGTGTAAAATTATATAAGATTTGAGTTGATGACTTTGAATCATTGTCTTTCATGCAGCCTGTGATATAATTAGGAATCATGGAATTAATTAAAATATTAAATAGATGTGTCTTTTCCCACCAGTGTTTTTTATTTAAAATCAGTGTCGCTGCATTTGACAAACACAATAAACATACTTAGTTTTAAAAAGTTCAGGTTATCGTTGTTATCATCATCATCTGTGGTTTGTGGTTCTTTACATCACCCGAGGAGCAGCAGAAACAAGTGTCCGTGTCCAGGACGTCCCGAGGTCGCGTCCAGGATGTCCAGAGGCCGTGTCCTCAGGCCGTGTCCAGGACGTCCTGAGGCCGTGTCCAGGATGTCCCGAGGCCGTGTCCAGGATGTCCCGAGGCCGTGTCCAGGACGTCCCGAGGCCGTGTCCAGGATGTCCCGAGGCCGTGTCCAGGTCCCGAGGCCGTGTCCAGGATGTCCTGAGGCCGTGTCCAGGATGTCCAGAGGCCGTGTCCTCAGGCCGTGTCCAGGACGTCCTGAGGCCGTGTCCTCAGGCCGTGTCCAGGACGTCCAGAGACCGTGTCCACGTCCAGAGGCCATGTCCAGGATGTCCAGAGGCCGTGTCCAGGTCCCGAGGCCGTGTCCAGGTCCCGAGGCCGTGTCCACGTCCAGAGGCCGTGTCCAGGACGTCCAGAGGCCGTGTCCAGGTCCCGAGGCCGTGTCCAGGTCCCGAGGCCTTGTCCAGGTCCAGAGGCCGTGTCCAGGTCCCGAGGCCTTGTCCAGGTCCCGAGGCCGTGTCCAGGTCCCGAGGCCGTGTCCATGTCCAGAGGCCGTGTCCAGGACGTCCAGAGGCCGTGTCCGGTGGAAAAGGAACCTGAGATGAAGCAGAACTCACAACGTTGAGTTGATTTACTGTGAAATCAAAGTTAGAATCATCATGAAGAATAAAACACCTGTGAGAAGCATATGTTCCATTGAAATTAATTCAGACGCCAGCAATTGTAAATATAAAGGATGTTATATATTCAATCAAATATTTCATAATTTTCTTATTTTCAATAAATCCTCAGGGGCCGGTATTTCAAAATGATCCGACAGGATTAATCCACCTGGATTGGATTAAATCCTGATCAGATCCTAAAAACGGGTATTTCAAAGCAAATCTGATCCTGAAGATTCAGATTCAGATTTGGCAATCCAATCCTGCCTTTGATCCGGATTAAAAGCTGCTGTTGAGTATTTCAAAACTTAAGTGGGGAAATCTGGATCAGTTTGATCCTAAAAATCAGGATCACCCTGATCCCACCTCAGAGGTGGATTTGAGGGAGATTACATGTTAAGATTTGAACAGTTGAAGTGTAACTGCTCCCAAAGTTCTTTGTTGCTGTTTGATCAATGTTTATTTCCTTTTCACGTTCCTTTTTTTTTTCTGCAAACATGCACGCTGTTCACTGCAATACAGAATAAACATTACACTACTGTGTGTAAGTGACATTACAAACTCCAATTAACAAGGAATTATGAAGGAAAAACAATGTGATTTATTAAACAAACAGTGTTAAACTATGCAGTATACATTTCAGTCTTTTAACTGCTTTTCCAGCAACTGAATTCTTAACTTCACTTCTTCTTGTTTAAGAAGTGTTAGTTTGATTTGTTCATTTGTTAGAATTATTTGTCTCTGTCAAATGTTTTTATTCACATGCATTCAGCACACACACTTAATTTTCATAGCCAAAGCTCAAAAAGTAATGCCATTTGGAGCAAGTCTGTGCAAGTCTCTTCCCACAGACATCTGTAAAGAAAATCTAATATTAAGGTTTTAGGGTTGTCCCCTTTGTTAACAACTGTTTCCTAAAAAGATATGTACAACACATTTTAAAATCTACACACAATGCCTTGCGAGTGAATGCATTCAAATGGACTGTGGACCGCGACATTCAGACGCTAGCCTATTTACTAGCTTGTTAGCTCCTTAACACAGGAGTCAATGGAGCAGCGTTAGCTCGCATTAGCGCGAACTCTGCTTAATTAGAGATCGCCGAGCTCTTCTTTCAACTTTGTGCTGATTTACATAATTGGTAAACTCAATATAATGATTGCCTTTCATCTAGTCTGAGGACGCATCAACACTGGCTAAGATTATACTTTAATTCAGAGACAATAGTTGAGCTAGCTTCTCCTTTTTCTGTAAAATGTTGGCTCCATTTCCTGTTTCCTGTCTGTGATCCAGGGGGCGGGACGGATTTGGACATCCCAATCTGCCGGTATCAGGATCACTCTGATCCAATCCAGCAAAGTTTTGAAATACCGGGATAGATCAGGTTGATCCGTGGCTGAGGACAGGGGGATTTGGTTATCCGGATCATTCTGATCTGGATTACAAGTTTTGAAATACCGGCCCCTGGAGTCAACATTGTAATCAACCTCATTAAATCTTATTTCTCCGAGCTTCACATTCATATCACACTTGATTCACTTTCTGTCCTGAACACAAACACTGACCTGCTGCTCCAAGTTAAGCAGCACAATCAATCTGAGAATATGAAAATGATGCCATAAGGTTGATCTGCTGGACAGACATCATGTGACTGGTGAAGTGACTCAGCTCCTTCCTGTTCCTCAAACTAACGTCTCTGAGGAGCAGTTTGAACTTCTACCTCCTGCTGGAAACTCAATTCTCTATCTGCACATGTTAGCTTAGCATATTAGCTTCAGTATCAGTGGTGTTGCACTTCATCTTTAGAACATACGTGTACTTTTGCATTATTATTATTATTGTTATTACTGTGACTGTTGTATGCACTTCACGTTTTACATACATATAATTGATAATAAATCCATGTGAACCTCAGATAAACAGAGAACATTACATTTACTACCCTCCAGTACAAAGACAGTCTCATAACTCATATCTCTCATATCATATCTCTGTCACTTCCTGTTGAAACTGTAATTTGACTTCTTTATTCTCAGTGATGAGAGTTTGTATCTGCGCCATCTTCTTCTGTCACTACTTCTGAGTTTAAACAGGAGCTCAAGGCTTCAGGCAGAGGGAGCGCCACCAAGTGGTCACTTTGACAAAATGTAAAAAAATTTCATACAGTTATTGTGATGAGGCAGTTTAGTCACTAGAGGGCAGTGTTGGTCCTGCGTGTCCATGTGTGTATCTGTGGGTCTGTGCATGTTTGTTTGTGTTTGTGTGTGCTTGTGTGTCTGTGTGTGTGTTTTTTTCCCTTTTGTCCAATCTCACATCTGAATGAAATGTCTACAGTATTTTTAGTACAAATTATTTTTTAATTCCCCTAATGAATGAATTTATATGTTGAAATATTATTTGATTGTCGTTTGAAGTAAACTTGAATCTGTTTTGTTGGATTTGAAGTGATACTGTGATATGATTGGACGTTATGATTGTTTCATGCTCTGCAGAGGAGCAGCTGTGGAGCTGAGGCTGTTTGCATGATGAGTGTTTGTTCACACACGGGTTCCATCATGAGCACCACTATTATTATTTTACATATCATTTGACTGACGCTTTTGTCCAAAGCGACTTACAATTATTTCACTCAACATTTACAACTCCAGTTCAGTGTGCACGTTCACAGCGATGATGAAGCTGTGTGCACGTCCTGTTGTCAGAGAGACTTTTGTAGACTGAGGTTTTGTATCATCTTTATCAGTGAGTTGTTTGTGAGTGAACCAGTGTTTGCTCCTGATGTTTGACTTGATGATGCAAACACACTGTGAGATGGAATCTGTTTATTTACTGCTGCAGTTTGTGTTGATGCTCGGTCATCAGTCAATCTGTCGGAGCAGTGAGTGTCATTGTAAAATGAGCGAGCATCATTTCAGGAAGTGACACCTGCGATTAAAGAATGATGGACGTGCACGTGAACCACAGAGAACCGCTCAGGTCGTTGTGCTGCAGCTTCTCAGTTTGTACACGTCCTCATTCTCACTAATGCAACATGCACCTGAAGCACCTGGATGTTTCAACCACAACATTCCCCAGAGACGAGTGGGACACTTCTCAACAGTCACCATCTGGGCTACACAGCAACAAATGTGTTAAAATGGCGGCTGAGGAATGCGGACATGTTGTTGGTGCAGATGGTAGCAAAACATCTGCATCCTGTGAAACAGTAAAACAATAGCCAGCAGATATTCTGGGGGACAGTTGAGCTGAGAGGGTCCAGACAACGAGAAGGTCAGAAGTGAGGTTGAAGACTTGAACGTCTAAATGTGTTTGATGAGCCAGGGATGGTGGAGAGGATTCATTTTCTAAAGGTACTGACTGAATGACCTCAGTACCACTAGCACCAGTTAACATGAAATCAGTCAGTGAGACAGGAAGTAGAATGTGCAGAGTGACGATGGAAGCTGCCTCCTCATTTATATTATTTTATGAAATGTACATTTTTATGAATTATTGTATTTTCCTGCTGTTTATTTCAGTAGCGAGCAGCATTTTATTTCTTGGAAGGTGTAAATCAGATGTTGGTAACTGAAAGCAATGGTCAATCGATCAATCAATCAATCAATCAATCAATCAATCAATCAATCAATCAATCAAATCTTATGTGTAGAGCCCATATTCACAGTTTGTCTCTTCGTCTTTAACAAGGTCAGACGTCCTCTGTTCTTTAAGAGTCAAACTACTGAAACCTTTAACAGGTGAAGAAGGTAGAAACCTCAGAGACACATGTGAGGACACGTCTCCAGGACGGACACTAGTCAACAGATGTCCCGTGGAACAGAGGACATCAGAGATCAGAGTCTTTACAGCTTTGATTAGAATAAAC
The DNA here is from genome assembly GCF_947347685.1 of Pleuronectes platessa. Lineage (NCBI taxonomy): Eukaryota > Metazoa > Chordata > Actinopteri > Pleuronectiformes > Pleuronectidae > Pleuronectes > Pleuronectes platessa. The sequence continues at coordinate 212,094 of NC_070631.1, forward strand.
ACTTTGTAACAGAACTGAAGATCAATGACCTGATGGATTATTGTCAGTAATGTATCTGAGGAGAAATATTATATATCAAGCAGACCTGTTGTGATCATAGTCCACGATCAGGATCCACTATCAGGATCCATGTGGATCTGCAGACGATGAGGCAAAGTGACTCTGAGGAAGAAGTGAAGTCAGTAACATGTGTTGATGAGAATTTAATATCTTTGATGAGATAAGGAAGGAGAAGCTTCATGTGTCATGTGACCCGACCTTCTTGACCTGCAGCAGCAGGACTGAGATCAGGTCCAAGAGGAACCTGGACCGGCTCGGACTAGAAGCTTCATCGTAGAGGAAGGTTTGAATCCTCGACGTGCAGAGGGAGTCACGTCTCGATGGAACAACGGACTCGTCCTCTGAGTCTTTTTGAGATGTTGATTTGTTTTCAGTGAGAATCAAAGATGACTCCAGATTCCTGACTGGTTCATAGGAAGCAATCATTGCATCATCATTAATTTGCATGAATTGGAATCGATCTGATAAATAGGATTTAAACCAGTTCAGGGCGGTTCCTTTAATGCTAATGAAGTGTTCTAGTCTCTGTAATCAAATGTGAAAGTCAATAGTGTTGAATGCTGCACTGAGATCTAACAGGACGAGGACAGACACACACATCTGAAGCTATTAGAAGACCGTCTCTGTGCTGTGATTGGCTCTAAACCCTGAAGGTCTTCATATTACTTTCCTGGAGAAACTCTCGCAGCTGATTGGCTACAGCCTTCTCAGGATTTTAGACAGGAACCCAAAGTGGCTCAAGTTAAGATTCACTTTCGAGGAAGTTGCACATTTTCTTTCAGGGAAATTCTAGTATTGGCAGAAACAGCATCAGGTTTGTTTGTGCTTGGTTTGATTTGAGTTTGTTTCTTTCCCTCAGAGCTGATTGTTCCTCAGTGAAAATACAAACTCTCAGACATCAGCTTCAATAAACTGCACTTTCTATTCTCAGACCAACTAATGTTCGGTTCTCTCACAGCATCAATCAAAGTCTGAGGATTCGGCTTGAAGAAGAGATCCAGTCAGAAACTCACAACAAAGTTTAGTTTCAAAAATCCTTCTGAACTTTTACACTCGTCAGCATCAAGCATGAAACGAGTCTTTGCTAAATTCAAAGCAACACAGATGTCACTTCCTGTTCCGACGAGCCTGTCATCCGATGTCACTTCCTGTTCCGACGAGCCTCTCATCCTCCAGACAGAGTGATGATACTGTGTTCTGGTAAAACGACATCAGAGGGATTTGATTATGCTCTGATAGATCAGGATTATGTGGATGTATATTATATTTGAAGAACTAGTAGATGTTTTTACACCATATGACAGAACATGGTCACATGACACTGAGTCTAATATCAAAATAAATGTAACACTAAGGATAGTGTTATAATAACTGTATCTGTCATCATTTAATGAAGCTTCTTATTGGACAACATGAGGTATCTCATCTATGCTGTCCTGTGTTTCATGCATCATGTCTCTAAACCTGTGTGTGTTTATTGGTTTCACATTTTGCAAATCATTTGTATACGTCTCGGCTTTGTCTCGGTCTTTGGGAAATGAATCGTACAGATGAATACCAGCATGAACTGGGAGCGCAGGTGGAAGTAAAGCTCGGTGGACAGAACATGGAGGCTTTGTTCTGACCCACATGGAGTCACAGCACTTTCATCAAGCTGATCAAAACAACTCCCACATATCAGCCTCGCTTCATGAAAACCTTTTGTCCTGTTGTTATTCGTGTTCATGCATGAAAACATGTTCAGAGCCAGTCAGTCGGAATAATAACTGTAATAATATTATAAAACATGACGACTTCCTTTATTATAAAAGGTCAAAATAACAAAGGTAACAAAAAGAATGAATCTGAAAGTTTTCATTTTGTTGATAATAACAACAACCAGATATTAAACACACGACAAGTAAAATAAAAATATACAAATGTAATGAAACCTTCATCAAGTCATGGAGCCTGAAATGTGGAAGGTTAAATTCCTAAAAACATTTAGATTTAAAAATTCACACACAAAAAATACAAAATATACCTAAACATAAAAAAACGCTTATTTATGTGCACAAAACTCACAATCAGGACAGGACGAGGACAGACACACACATCTGAAGCTATTAGGTCATTAGTGACTTTAACCCTGTGCTGTGATTGGCTCTAAGCCCCGACTGAAAGTCCTCACATTACCTTCCTGGAGAAACTCTCCCAGCTGATTGGCTACAACCTTCTCAGGAGTTTAGACAGGAAGGGGGGGTGGATATGGGTCTGTGGGGCGACACTGGTCCGGTGGAGGACTCTCTGTCCTCTCAGAGCTGAAGACAAACCTGGGCTTGTTTTTATTCTCTTCCATTAGTTGTGTAGGCAGCTCTTGCTTTGTGGAGCCTTTTTATTTTCTCTAACACTTCTCCTCCAGTCTCATGTTAATCCTAATGAGTCTGCAGAGCTATCGACGAGCTGGTCATCTCAATGGAGATCGGGTTTTTAAAGAATCTTTTGTTTGTATCATTGAATAACAAAGATGCACTGTATGAATGTGTGTGAATGGGTGAATGTAAAAACTGTACTGTGAAGCGCTTTGAGTCATCAAGACTAGAAAAGAGATTTATAAATAATAAGCCCCAGGAGCACGACAACTTCTTGGATGGGTGTGGAAGACTTAGAACAAGAGTCGTCCTTAGTTTCACCCAGACCACTTAATAGAACCATGAAAACTGAAATGCATTGTCCATCTTTATGAATTCAAAATCTATGATAAAGGCAGAAAAGATCCACGGACCCACAGCCAGTGTTTATGTCCAGACGCCGCTGACATGAGGGGATTTCTGTGCCTCCATTAGTTTGAACTTTGACCTCAGTGTGACCTGTTATATTACATGTCCTCTCTTGATCCAGGTTCATGACAGGGCTCAGAACAGCAGGCTGTATCCACACGGATCAGCAGAATGGATAACGATGATAATGGGCAGAAGGAGGAGTGATGGCGGCTGCCACTTCCCTGTTATCTGACTGTATTCCTCAGTCTATTTATCCTGTTATCACTCTACACATGTTGAGGCCATGGCCTCTGAGTGCTTGGTTATTGTCTGCCACATGTCCTCGCAGCATGTGGACATAACAGAACATCTCATTCTCATGGAGCGTCACACGATAAGTGACCGAGCATCAGGTCCTCTCCTGTCTCCATGCAAACGTCCTCTGTTTCACAGAAAGCCTCTCGGACCGGTTTTCTTTCAACCCTCCTTCTTTGCCTCGCTCTTCCTTTCTCTTTCTTTCTCACCACCTCCTTCATTTTACACCTCTTCCCATCCCCCACTGTTTGCCCCTCTCCCACTGCTCCGTACATCCCAGTCTCTCAAGACCTTTGCAGATGTCACCTTCAGCACACGGTGTGAATGCTGATCAACAGGAGGTGCATGGAGGAGATGAAGGCATCAGAGAGAGAGGTTATCAATGTCAAGTGGACACGCTGCTCTGTCACTCACTGCAGTGATTTGAGCTAAAGGATAATATGACATGATGGTTTTGTTTGAAGGCCCAAAAAACTAGAAAAGACATTTTAGTTTCAAATAATTAAAGAAATGTGCATTTGTTTGTTTTGTGACATCTCATGTGTCAGTGTGAGATGATTGATGAGTTTTAGCTGTTTTGGAGAATTGATTTAATATAGTGGTGTAACTGTCACAGGGGATCACTGGGGGGGGGATACACAAGCTGCTTCACCTGAACTCAGGAGAATCTCCTGGAATTATCTGGAGGAGCTACAGGTGTCAGATCCGATGTGATTCAGTGTGGGAGAGTTGACGACGTTACCAGTTAGATGTTAGCCTCGAGACATTAGCAGCGAGACATTGGCAGTGAGACATTAGCATCGAGACGTTAGCATCGAGACATTAGCAGCGAGACATTGGCAGTGAGACATTAACATTGAGACGTTAGCATAGGGACGTTGGCAGTGAGACATTAACATTGAGACGTTAGCATAGGGACGTTGGCAGTGAGACATTAGCATCGAGACGTTAGCATAGGGACGTTGGCAGTGAGACATTAGCATCGAGACGTTAGCATAGGGACATTGGCAGTGAGACATTAACATTGAGACGTTAGCATAGGGACGTTGGCAGTGAGACATTAGCATTGAGACTTTAGCATAGGGACGTTGGCAGTGAGACATTAGCATTGAGACGTTAGCATAGGGACGTTGGCAGTGAGACATTAGCATTGAGACTTTAGCATAGGGACCTTAGCATCAAGACGTTGGCAGTGAGACATTAGCATTGAGACGTTAGCATAGGGACGTTGGCAGTGAGACATTAGCATTGAGACATTAGCATAGGGACGTTGGCAGTGAGACATTAGCATTGAGACGTTAGCATAGGGACGTTAGCATCAAGACGTTGGCAGTGAGACATTAGCATCGAGACGTTAGCATAGGGACGTTGGCACTTGGCAGTGAGACATTAGCATTGAGACGTTAGCATAGGGACGTTAGCATCAAGACGTTGGCAGTGAGACATTAGCATTGAGACATTAGCATAGGGACGTTAGCAGCGAGACGTTGGCAGTGAGACATTAGCATTGAGACGTTAGCATAGGGACGTTAGCAGCGAGACGTTAGCAGAGACGTCTCTGTGGACCTCAGTCCATCCTCCCTGCAGGTCATGCTTCCTCTCTCCTTTTGCCCGTCCGTGCTGTGTTCCTGCTCTAATAAAGCTGCAATCCCATAATACTAATCTCTTGATATTAACTAATGCAAGCTGGAAACGTGGGTGTCTTTGTAATCAAATCACATGGTTATAAAACTAAATGGTGTTTACAGAAATCGTTGAAGATGATAGTTGAGACCATGAGTGTGAAACCAGGAGGCAGCTCATATAATAGAATTGTATAAATCCACTGACCTGAATATCAATGAAACCTCTTTGACATCATCACCACGAGACAGAGATGAAGAACCAGTTAACAGCATCGCTCTGAACCACATGGACATTCCCCCAGTTCCACTGGACTGACTCCACTTTGTGCAGCCGCTCTATTCTATCTATATCTAGTTTCTTTAACATGACTCTGACCATCTCAAAAGCCTGGGAACAATTTAACAATAGATATGAAACAAAGAGCAATTAAAGAAAAATAGGAAGAAACCCCAATAATTTATATATATATAATATAATATAATAATAAAAGGCTCTCATTAAAAGATATTCCCACATCAATGTTGGTGCAGTGGCACAGTATCACTATTTCCATAATCATTACTATTAATGTCCATTATTACAAAGCCAGAGGTCTTATTTATATGATCACGTCAACATGACCAATCCCAGGTCTCTCAGTCATTTCATGTAAAACCCTCATGAAAACTCAGATGGAGTCCAGGAGAGCTCCCAGCTCCACCAGCTGTGAAGTCCCTGAGACTCAGTCCAGCTGATCCACATCACACAACTCTTCACCGTGATCACAGTCCAGCACCGAGCTTCACGCAAAAGCTTCTGCTCACTTTGTGTCATTCTGCAGACTAACAAACAAACATGGGGTCAAACCATGACCTTCTTCTGGGAGGTAAAGCTGGAAAGGAAGCTGTGGTGTGATTGGACGTCTTCCACGTTAACAGACAGAACAGTGGTCGATGAGAGAACCACACACTGACACAGCACATCTACACATCTGTTCCATGTGCTGACGGCTTCATTGATGGTTTACACCACCCAGCGTCAGACCAGTTCAGTCACACACATCAAAGCTGGTGCATTGACAAACAGGTGGAGCAGTGGAAGCTGAACAAAATCCTGAATCTGACTTTGCAGAGATCAGAAGATGTTCGTGTCTTCAGGGCGTCAGAGGATTTGTCTGTTCTGTCTGTTCTGTCTGTTCTGTCTGTTCTGTCTGTTCTGTCTGTTCTGTCTGTTCTGTCTGTTCTGTTTGTTCTGTCTGTTCTGTCTGTTCTGTTTGTTCTGTCTGTTCTGTTTGTTCTCTCTTTTCTCTCTGTTCTGTCTGTTCTGTCTGTTCTGTCTGTTCTGTTTGTTCTGTCTGTTCTGTCTGTTCTGTCTGTTCTGTTTGTTCTCTCTGTTCTGTCTGTTCTGTCTGTTCTGTTTGTTCTCTCTTTTCTCTCTGTTCTGTCTGTTCTGTCTGTTCTGTTTGTTCTCTCTTTTCTCTCTGTTCTGTCTGTTCTGTCTGTTCTGTTTGTTCTCTCTTTTCTGTCTGTTCTGTCTGTTCTGTCTGTTCTGTCTGTTCTGTCTGTTCTGTTTGTTCTCTCTTTTCTCTCTTTTCTCTCTGTTCTGTCTGTTCTGTTTGTTCTCTCTTTTCTCTCTGTTCTGTCTGTTCTGTCTGTTCTGTTTGTTCTCTCTTTTCTGTCTGTTCTGTCTGTTCTGTCTGTTCTGTCTGTTCTGTTTGTTCTCTCTTTTCTCTCTGTTCTGTCTGTTCTGTTTGTTCTGTCTGTTCTGTCTGTTCTGTGCCCGAAACAAATGAGTTGCCTCTCCGATCCGACAGACAGGCAGCAAAAAGCAGAAGATGCTTCATGTCCCAGTTTGAAAAGCAGTTGAAGAAGAATTCGAGCGGCTGTGACCTTGTGACCTTGTGACCTTGTGACCTTGTGGCTCAGGTCCATCATCAAACTGTTGACTTGTTTTCTTTCTGTTCATCTGCACATTAGAGACTTCATCTTCTGGATCTAACGGCAGAGACCTGAGGACTCTCATTCCTCAGAGCATATTCATTTCCACTGTGGCCGTTGCTGCTGTCTCAGATATCGTTTCTGTTTCAGTTCATTTGAAAGAATAAAACATGATTGCATTATCTTTTTAGTGAGGCCGTACAGGAGCTGCTGTTATTGAATTTGGTTTGTGTGACTGAAGGCAGCACACTGGGCCAGAGACATTATATCCACAAACAATAGAGACTCACGTTGTTGGTTACATGTTAAATTCATGTTTATTTTAGTTCATAACTCTTCAAATGCAAACAACAGTGGGAGCTTTGCTCACTTTTCATTAAACAACTTTCTCCTGGATCTAAAATCATGGACCCACCTTCTCTTTTATTTCTTCAATAGGGCCCGGATACTTTTTATTATAAACTTTCTAATACACTGTTTTATGATTTAATTTTCTCTCCCAGACAAATTCTTTGAAACATACAGGACTGACTGATCCAAGAGAAGCTGGTGGCCATCTTTCTTTTCAGCAAAAGAAAAAGTGAAGAGGAGAGGAGAAGAGGAGAGGAGGAGAGAAGAGGGGGAGAGAAGAGGGGGAGAGAAGAGGAGGAGAGAAGAGGAGGAGAGAAGAGGGGGAGAGAAGAGGAGGATAGAAGAGGAGGATAGAAGAGGAGGAGGGAAGAGGAGGAGAGAAGAGGAGGATAGAAGAGGAGGAGGGAAGAGGAGGAGAGAAGAGGAGGATAGAAGAGGAGGAGGGAAGAGGAGGTGCACATGAGTATGATTGAATTCTCAGCTTCAGAGCTTATGAGACCAAACCAAAGGAAACAAAGACTCTGAGACGGAGACGAGATCAAAGAGCTCGTCTCAAGAGGACATTACACAAAGACATGTGCTAATGCTAATGCTAACACACAGCACGGGGGGGAGAGTGCACGTAACATGCTAAAGACAAATCAAGAAGTAAAAAGGTGTGTGTGTGTGTGTGTGTGTGTGTAACTGTCCTGTGAAGCACTTTGAGTCATCAAGACTAAAAAAGATCTTTATAAATACTAGTTTTTATGAGTATGACCATTAAACAGTGGATATGGTAAGTGTTCCCATAGAGATACAAATAACCTGTGTGTGTGTGTGTCTGTGTGTGTGTGTGTGTGTGTAGGATGTTCTTTACACAAGACTAATGTGTTTAATATAGAATGCATAAGAGCGATGACCTTCACCACAGCTAACACACACACACACACACACACACACACACACAGGTTACCAGGGACAGACGGGGGACGTGTTCAGACTCTTTGCTCTGTGAGAATCATAAGAGATTAAACCTTCGGCCTGATATGGACAGAGACCTGGACGCACACACCGAGACATGGAGACGATTCATTCTGTCGGATTCTCCACATCAACCGTGATTAGAGGACAAACGGGGACTGAGGAGTCATGTGACCCGGGAGAGAATGATCGTATCCAATCGTATTCCAGACAAAATACAGACGTGAGTTTTGGACCAGTGGAGAAGCCCTGCAGTGAAGTCCAGAGCGTCCAGAGCGTCCAGCCTGAGGAAGACCTAAAGACTGGTGGGGGTGTTGAAGTGATCATGATCACATGATCTCTGCAGCACAGTTCATTGGTCCCTTCCTGTCAGCTGATCCTCCCTCAGCTGAATCCTGCAGAGATCTCTGAGCCTCCTGCCTCCTGCTGTGTTGTTCATGTGTGAGATCAACTCCAGAGAAAGAATCTGCACAGTCCACGTCTGAAGCAGCTGAGCTCCACAGTCAGTTCCACATGAGCTGGAGAAGCAGTCGTCCGAATGAGGAGTGGGAAACGAGGAAACGTTCCCCTTGTTCCCAGTCACTCAACCATCACAATACATGTGAAGTGTAGCCCTGAGTATGAGAACACAGGATTCTCCCTCTGTGCTGCCGTGATGCTCAGGAAGTGTCTGCTGGTTTGTTCTTCACTGAGTCAGAGCTGCAGAACGACAGGAAACGACAGGAAAGAGAGTGAGATGGAGGACGAGTGAGAAAGTGTCTGATTGTCTGTCTCTGTATTTCATCAGCATCTCTCCTGACTCACATGTCTCTCCACTCTGAGTCTCCTCACTGCTCCTCTGGGCTCTTCTTCATGTTATTACTGCACCACATCATATCCACAGCAGGTAAAGTGGGTCTCAGCTGAAGACACAAGATCTAAAATCTAAAATCTAAATACCCTGAATATGTTTTTACTTTGTAATTGTTGGTATATGAGTTTAGTGTGAGTGACAATTCTTTCATCCACCGACGGAAACAAAGCCTCGATCATATAGAAGAAGAATGAAAGAAGAATATCTTTAGTTATGAACCTCTGTACATATTTATTAATAAGAACATCAAGGACAGACCAGTCTATTGGACAGACTGGTCCTGGTCCCCTGAACCACACTCACTCAAGTTTAATTCTCTTCACTGGGCAAGTTCCCTGCATATATTATTCTTTATTCCAGTTATATTTCTATTTATTTCTCTATATAATAATAGAAATGATGTTAGATTTATTACATCTCCTTAGATCAATGTCTCATCAGGATCGTAAGAACAATGTTTCTGACAATACTCAAGTATTTTACTTTTTGACTATAATTACAGTTTTTCACAAAACTGCACACAGACAACTGAAAACCTCACACTCAAAATGTTAAACCTGACACTCCCTTTGCAAGATGACTCTTTATCATCAAATCTCTTAACTGTTCACAAAATGAAACTCGTGTTTTCATTTTGTACACACAGTGAAACGATGACTCTGGAGAATGAGCCATTTCTCCTTTTGTAAAATGTCTCAGTGTAGACCTACTTTTTTCATGATCAAACATAAAGCAGCACAAATATGCAGCATAAAAAGGTTTATTTCTGTACACACAGAAAACAGTACAGAACTGTAAACCGGCCTGCTCATCCTGTAGTGCTGCAGTCCTGATTGCAAATTGCTCAACAGACCTGAATGTTTAGAGATTTGAGTATTTGTGTGTTGTAGGTTGATGCTTTGAGATTTTACTTGAGAAGTGTGTGCAACAACTGGACATTGTGTGTAGTGTTTTGACAACAAGGTGATGTGTAATTGACATCAGAGTGTAAAGAATGAAAGTCAGAGTCTAATGCAGATGAGGGAGTGTGAAGTTGATCCAGATTGGGTCGAGTGATTGGTACATGAAGTGAAGGTTGTGCAAATTGTGCAGAATTTTCGCTTTTTGTGTGTTAACAACTGAGAAAAACTGTAATTAAGAGACGTTGTTTGACTGGGTGCAAGCATGAGGAGGCGTGGCCACCAGCTCGTCAGTGTGAATCCGGAAAGCTGCTCTCATATTCAAATCTATCTGTGATCTCCGTCTCTACACGTCTCAACCACATCGTCCCGTCTGGGTTTGAATATCAGGACGAGCTTCATATAGTCCATACGACACTGAGAGGTCTCCTGGTGGTTCCTCATGCTGGAGACCCGTCTCTCCCACTCACACAGAACGGTCTCAATACCAAAAGAATCTGTCAAACCATGAGTTATGTGTGAGTTGATTTCTAGAGTCGAATCCGATGGAACTAGAAACCACAGCATCAGTTGTTTTAGTTCCTGGAGGTCTTCGTTGACACCTGGCGTCCAGCCACTCGACCATCAGACTTCCTGTGGTCACTCCTCAAACTCACTGGTCAGTGTCTCTGGTTGTATCAGATTCCTTTAGATCAGAGCAGCAGGCTCGTCCCTGTGTGGGAGCTTCATGAGCAGGATTGAGTGTCAGGGAACTTTCCCTGTGGAGCTACAGACCCACGTCTGCTCCTCTGGGTCGGTGGCTTCGTGTGGACCTGGAGACGCTGATCTTCATCGTCCCCTCGGGGTCGGACTCTCTTCTGCTGCCTCTCGCCCCCCCGACAACACACAGTCCGGTGTTTGTGTTTTACGAGGACTTGAAGGACTGTGTGGGAAGTTTAGTTTGAGTAAAACACGACTGAGAGAGACTGTGAAGCTGGAGCTGAAGTTATGATCAGGTGATATCCACGTTTTCTTCTGAAACACATCACTGCTGCTACGTTACACACGGTGGAGATTTCAACTCATTAGAATGAAGAATTTTATAAACACAACTGAGCCACTTCCTGTTTCCGTGATGTCGTGTCTGGACGAGAAGAAACTGAAGTTTGGAAATGAAGACGCACACGTTTTCAGACATCGTCCCATTTGTTCCATTTTATCTCCCAGTTAAAGACAAACATACTTCACATCTAAGTCTGATAATATTCTTCTGACAGTTACATTACAACAACTCACATTATTGTACATTACATTAATAGACACGTGCACACAGATTCATCCATTCATGTTTCTATTTCACTCTGTCTCTCCATCACACACACAGACACACACACATTCTCTTAGTCTGTCACACATACACACAGACTCTCTCTCACACACACACACACACACACACACACACACGCACACACACACACACACACACACACACACTTGTGATGTGGAAGACCTCCGGCCGTGTGAAATGGGCTCTAATCCATCTCTAAAGGATTAGTTATAGACTGGTATATATCACACAGCAGAGCAGAGGGAGGGATGGAGGGGGGGGGGGGGGGGAAGTGAGATAGGGAGAGGAGGCTGGATGTAGAGGATAACCAAAAGGAGGAAAGGAAGAACAGGAGGAGAGAATTAACAAGAGGAGAGAAAGAACAAGAGGAGAGAAAGAAGAGGAGAGACAGAACAAGAGGAGAGAAAGAAGAGGAGGAGAGACAGAACAGGAGGAGAGAAAGAAGAGGAGAGACAGAACAGGAGGAGAGAAAGAAGAGGAGGAGAGAGAGAACAGGAGGAGAGAAAGAAGAGGGGAGACAGAACAGGAGGAGAGAAAGAAGAGGAGAGACAGAACAGGAGGAGAGAAAGAAGAGGAGGAGAGACAGAACAGGAGGAGAGAAAGAAGAGGAGAGACAGAACAAGAGGAGAGAAAGAAAGGGGGGAGTGGACAATCGATGAAGAGAAAGCAGATAAAGAATACTTAGGGTACAGATAGGATGATGAGGACGGGAGTGAGGATGGGGAAGAGGGGGATGAAAGATGAGGAGAGAGAGGGATGAGCTGGCATCTTCTCTTCTTCCTGCTAAAAGCATTAGTGAAATTGAGGAGAGGAAGACGCTGAGTAAGAGAGAGATGAGAGATGGAGGAAGAATGTCAAAGACAAATCATCTTAAAAGAATAAATTACCCTCAGATCTGACCTCTGCTGTGTGTGTGTGTGGGGGGGGGGGCTCTGTGGTGACTGGTGTAGATATCAGTCACAGTGTGAGTTGCTCAGGAATAGATTCATCAGCTGTTCAATGTCTTCTCTCCAGTTTCACCTCCCTCTCATCTACTGACACTCATCTTCACACATCGTCTCATGGACGCAGGGTTTGGAATCAAACTCACAACTGAAGCTACCGAGGGACTCACAACAACAGCTTGACCTGAAAGTGTTTAACAGCTGTTTGCTGATGAACTGACAAAGCTTTCTGTTTGTGAGACTATTTAATAACCTTGGCAGGTCCTGGGTGGAACCACAGTACAAAATAAATACATATAAAATAGTTTCACCTTCAGACCTCCAACCTTTATTTAAACAAGCAGTCTGTGGGACTGGGAGCACTTTACTGGTCAGGCTGGTTCTGTTGGGCTCCAGCAGCTGACAGAGGTTCATCCTCTGAGGAGAATCTAGATCTTCCAGAAGCTCATCAGAGGAGCTCAGAGGATCTTGTGGGTCTCTGAAGACCCTGGTCCTCCTCAGAGACTCGATCCACACCAGCTCCACAGATCTTCTAAGAACATGATGTCATGGTTCACAGGAGGTGATTGGTCAGTGGGCGGAGCTTCAGACTGTTTGATCTCTTATCTCCAATCTCAGAAGTTAACCTGAAGTTACCTGATGACCACAAATCCTGCTTCTGAGTTCAGAGCTCTGGTCAATAGTTTTGGATCAATAGTTTTCAGTTCCCCCCCCCCCCCCCCCCCACACACACACACAAAACAGGCACACACGTACACGTACACAAAATACAAGAATACGTCTATATATACTGTGTCCACTTCCACACATGTCAGTGGATACCGGTGATTGCTTCACAGTGTTGTCGTTAGATCGTTAGCTTGCTGACACAACTACACACACACACTACACACAACACACACATCGATCCCCCCGGTATCACGTGAGCAAACACCAGAGCAGCAGACAAGCTGGATGTTATCGGCCTCACTGGAGGAAATCTATTTCAGAGGTTAATCTGTTTTGACCTCCACCTACCACGTCAGCGGGAAGCTCCGCCCACAGATATTTGACTTGATCATTATCATGTCACTAATCAACCGAATTCTGAACTGATGCAGCTGCTTTAATCTACGTTTCTCTTCTCCAATTCTTCCTAAGCTTCTTTCCTCCTACGTTTCCCAGAGTGCTTTGTGGTGTTTGACACACGGCTCAGCGGGGGTGTGCACGTGGACGAGGAGAAACAGACAAAGAGCTGGTTCTCTGGTAATAACGAATAAAGAAGATTGTTCTCCATCCAGGTCGCAGGCTAAGAAAAGACTTTGACACAAGGTTCAGGGCCATGAAAAGCAATCTGCTGAAGAATGTATAATTATGAAAGAGACTTTTGGAGGATGTGGTTTTTAATGAGTTTGATTCAATATTGAAAGTGATTTCAAAAGGGGACGTTGCCCATTTGAAAACAGGTTTTTCTAAAAAGGTCCTTGGTTACAGCTGGAAAAGATGAAATCATGACTCACAACAACTGAGTGAAACTGGAGAATAACGCTGTGGTGAAGTAATTATCCTTTTCTTTCGTGTTCTTTGAAAATCCTTCTTTCTTTATCAGTCGCTTTCAAAATCTCTCACCTGCTTCTTGTGGAAATAGCCTGATTGGATGTAACTGTGACGTCCTGTCATTTTAGTTTGTTAATTTCAGTCTCTTTGTATTTTCTGTTTCCTGTTTTATTTTGTAGTATCTGTCCCTTGTGTGTGGTTTCAATCTTCACTTCCTTTCGGTGATTGTCTTCCCAGTCCTCATGTGTTTCAGCTGTGGTTAAATGTCCCTGCCTTCCCTCTGTGTCTCTATTGAAGCCTCTGTGTTCCCGAGCCACTGGTCGGTTTGAACTCGTGGTTGTTACTCGTTTCTACACGTAGTCTTCTATAGGTTTGTTTTGTGCTGCTGTCTCCACCAGCTCCTCCTGCTTCATTGTTCTCCGTGCGCCTTGTCGCCAGAAGTTTACCTGTCAGTGTTAATGTTTGTCTTGTTAAAGACCTGTTTGTATATTAAATCCCCTTTTTTGTTAAAACCTCTGCATCCTGGGTCCATCTCCTCCGACAAACCGTAACAGTTACAGCCAATCAGAATCCTCCCAGCCTGTGATTGGCTGGTTTTGTGCTACATGTGTACAAAGCGGAAAATTCTTTATTTTTCTTTTGTTTGTAGTTAATGTTATATTTTTTGAATCACATATCACATTAGAGTCACAGTAGTTTATTTTCTGGTGGTTTGGGTCTCTCTCTGGGGGTCGTTCCCCTCACCAGCGTCTTGCTGGTGTAGAGATGGCCGTCATGGCCAGCGGGAATTTTCAATCACTGACACGTAAACACAGGGTTAAGATTTGTGTGAGTTTCCCCTGCAGTGTGGAGAGCATCGGTCTCGCTGTGGGGGAGAAGGTCGGTCACAGCTGCGTGGTGTCAGCGGCTCGGATGAACAGCGCCGTGGTCGTGTTCCTGGACCGCGTGGAGAAGGTGAACTCTGTGGTCGAGACAGGTATCACCGTGAACGGTTGTTTTGTTCAGGTACTGCCTTTGTCCCAACCCGCTACCAAGGTGGTCCTGTCCAATGTCCCTCCGTTCATCACCGATGAGTTCCTCAGTAGAGAGCTGTCCAGACATGGGAAGGTAGCGTCCCCCATACGGAAGTTGTTGTCTGGATGTAAGTCTCCGTTAGGGGGGAGGCGCTGGACTAGTGGCCGAATAATTGGACTATGGGGAGAAAGTTACGGACTTCGGACTGGAAGGTCGCTGGTTCGATTCCTCGCGGTGACAATACAACATACCTGCCAGGATAACACCCGGATCTGTTCCAAAGTCCAAAGAGCACTCTCTCTACCACCACTGTCTAAGTGCCCCTGAGCAAGGCACCCTGCTCCCCGGGCGCTGTGCATGGCTCTGTGTGTCCTGTAATGTTCACCAGATGGGACAAAAGCAGAAGACAAATTTCGCATGTTGTGTTATTGTTATATGTTTTTGGATCAATAAATATCTAATCTACTGAAACACGTAGTGTCCCACTGCAGACAGCTCAACCCCTACCTGGAATGATCCTGAGCCCAGGCCTGGGAGAAAAGACCGGCCCTGAACTGAAACTAATTCAAACCAAAACTAACATCCAGCAGACCGGACTGAGCAGCAGACCCCCCACTGTGTGGTCACAGAGGTGGGGGGAGCATGGACCCAGCCCTCAGTGGAGGATTTTATACAAACCTCCCCTCAAGAAAAGAACAGCGACCTCCAGTGGAGAATTTTACACGGCGCCGTCGCTTCCAACGCTTTTATTTCTATTCTTAATCCCACCGTTCTTAACAAGTGTCCATTCTGCGACATGCGTGAGACTATTTATCACGTTTTTACTGAGTGCAAGAGACTGACACGTTTCTTCTTTTTACTGAGAAGGTTTTTATCATGGGAGCTGCCTACAACAAAGCAGATAAAGATAAGTGGCAGCTCCTGAACCACCTCTCAGGTGAGGCCAAGAAAGAACAGGGTGGAGAACAGAGACGGGCAGGAAGGAGGGGGGGGGTGGTAAACCTCCGGGCCAGACTCTGACTCCAGTTCAGTTTTTACACGATGATATCTGATCTCAAGTCCTTTAAAAGAATTTGGTGTTTTAATGACCGACTCTGCACCGTCACCAACAATGAGCTGTCCTCCACACTCTCTAACAGACTGAGGTTTTTACATCAGCACTTTTGTTTATTTATTGAATAATGTTGTAAGCAAGTGTTTTGTAAAATGAAGAATATGGAAATAAAGTGTTTGTGAAAAATCGAATCTCTCTCTCTGTCTCTCTCACTCTCTCTCAGTCTGTCATCATCTCTCCCTCTCCCTCTCCCTCTGCCTCTCCCTCTCTCTCTCTCTCTCTCAGTCTCTGCCTCTTTCGCTCTCTCCCTCCGTTCCTCTGCAGAGTGAGAGACAAACTCTCTCTCTCTCTCTATCTCTCTCTCTCTCTCTCTCGTATCATTAGCTAATTACTCATCCATCAAAATGAATTTGCTTTGCTCATCGTTCAACCTGTGTGTGTGTGTGTGTGTGTGTGTGTGTGTGTGTGTGTGTGATGAGAGGGTCTCTCTGTCTTTCTGTCTGTGTGTGTGTGTGTGTGTGTCTCATACAATATTCATGTTGTTGACATCTCAAGGCTGGTAATAAAATGAGCACACACACACACACACACACACAAACACCAACACAATTTACTACCTGCCTCGTTATGTGATGAATCACCTCTCACCTAAATTAGTAATAAAAGCCAAAGGCTGCGTAAACCCACATGAACGAGAGAGAGAGAGAGAGAGAGAGAGAGAGAGAGAGAGAGAGAGAGAGAGAGAGAGAGAGTCTCATCTCTTTTTGCATCATTCAGGACTTTGGTGGGTTTTTGATTGTTATAAATAAATTCCCTCCACATGTGTCTTTTTCATGTGTGATGATTAGTTATGTATTTGCACCTGCTGATCATTATTCTTGGGGCTGTGACAGTTACAGACACTGAACATTGAACTCAGTTTGTAGTTATTTATCAAGAGAAAGAAATTACACAGATTTAAAATCATTTCCACGGTGAACCCGTTCACTCCGCCCAGTTAAAAAAAAACAACGACATTGAGGACAACAGGAAACAATAATTGGAGGTGATGGAGGCGTCAGTAAAACATTATGGCAGCTCCCGCTGTGATAAGTGTGTTGTTTAGTGACGCACATGTTGTCCTAATTACACGGTTGTGTCTGAACTATGATAGAAATACATTAGAGCAGCGCGACGGCTCCTCATATGTATATACATATACAGTATATATATGTAAATACATATTCATTCTATTCCTCCCCATCGCTCCCTAACTTTAAAACTCAGTCTTTGCAAAAGTCTTTAGTCTGAAACCAACAGAGCCCTGGTTCAGTTTGATCCAGACCCGACCTCCTCCTCTGGACGGCACGTTGCTGCGTTGGTCTGAGGAACCGCTCACACCTGGGTCAGGGTTAGGGTCAGGGTTAGGTTTAGGGTTAGGTTTGGGTTAGGGTTAGGGTTAGGGTTAGGGTTAGGGTTAGGTTAGGGTTAGGGTTAGGGTTAGGTTAGGGTTAGAGTTAGGTTTAGGGTCAGGGTTAGACGTCCTTACTGAAGAGTGTGGATGTCCTTATTTCTTTCTAGATTAAAGTTATTTACTCACAAAGTTCAGAATAACAAACTGTGTCAGAATCTAAAGTAACAGAAAGTAATGACAGTTATTAGACTTTTATCCACAACACCATGAAGTAGAAAACATGCACAGTATACTGTACTATATCAGTATTTGCTGCTGTGGGACGTGATGCTCGGAGCTGAGAAGCTTCATCTGGAGCCACGTGAGGCTGAAGAGCAGCAAACCACCATCTCTGAACCTGAGCTCCACTGGATCATTTTCATCACCAGAGAAAGTCTCAATGATCTGGGAGACAAAGGCACATTTCCTGCTTCTGTATTTTAAATATGCTCTTGTAGAATATTTATATTCAAACTGTGAGTTTCTAACAGGTTAAAGTAAAATAGAAAAATATGATTTTATTTTAAATGGTGAAAAGTGGGACAGAAAATTAAAATGACTGAACAATGAAATCAACACTGTTTAACTTTGAAATCATCAGTCTGATGTTTAGTGTGAGACAGAAAGTTTCCTGTTCTCTCCCTGAGCGTCTGTTCTCTGTGACTCAGCTGAGTGGGTTCCATCTCCTGAGAGAACAACTGACTGAGAGTCACAGACACAACCAGCTGCAGCTGAAGAGTGAAGCTGAACTGAGATCAGTTAGAAACATTCTGAAGTTATTAAAACCAGAGTTTATCTCCAGTACTCAGCAGGAAACTGTGAAACATGAAGAATTCTGAACAGTTTGTTGGATTTGTTACAGCAGCAGCTCTTCAGGTTCAGAAAGCAGAGCATCATGGGTAATATCCAGCGCTATGACATCAGCACTTACCACATCGCACACAGAGACTGACAGAGCTAATCACTTGTGGCTGCAGGGGGCGCTGCTGCTCAGTCACAGTTACATAGTGTTGCTTTAATATGACATAAACACAATGATCCATTCTGAACTCCTGTTCCCTCTCTACACATCTAAAACATCTGGATTCGGTCTGTGGAAAAATCATTTTCATCTCTTTATTAAAGGAGAGATTAGTCTGCCTCTCTCAGCCTCACTGGTGTTTACACAGGATGCACACGCTCAGTGCACGGCTGGGTCATGTGATGTGTGTTTTCAGGCGTGTTAGTTTGGATCTTGTGAGTTTACATGATTGAGAGAAAGGGGAGGGGCTCACACACACACCTCCTCCTTCCACTTCCGAATGGAAACCAGTGGAATCAGTGTTTACTTAATGGAAGAGAGAGAGGACAAGCTCTTATCTCTCCCCCTTTGTCCTCCCTTTCTCCTGCTCTCTCCCTCCTGCCTCTCGATCTCCTGTTCCTCCTCTTTTCCCTCCTTGTGACTCACCCCTTCCTGTCTCTCCTGTTTGTCCTCTGCTCTTCCTCTTCCTCTTCCTCTCCCCCTCCACCATGCGTTGAATGAGCAGATCTTATCAGTTCAAGTTTTCAAATGGGTGTAAAATCCCAGTAGATGCTCTGAGCCAGCTGCTGCTCTACATAGAGCTGAAGCCCCTGATCTTCACAAGGAGCTTCAGATCAGCCTCCTCCTCTGACCGTGGACATGAAGCTGTCTGCTGAGAGGGACATCGACTCCCTGATCCACCAGGACAACCGCATCGTCCGTTCTGTGGAGACGAGTGCTGATGGACGGTGTCAAACAGAGGACATGTTCAGACCTGAGGGGACGACCCGACCAGAGAGACACTGAGCAGATGTTCAGCACAGCTACAGATACCTCGGGATGCCACAGGCCAGCAGAACCATGAAGAGGCCTCAGAGGAGACAACAACAGACAAACACCTACACACGGCAAGTCCTGAAACTCAGCTGATGGACAGACAAAGGTCCATCGACACATTCACCAGTCATCAGATACCAGCCGGTGTCCTAGCCTGGTCAGAAGACAGGAGACAGACAAGACAAGGAAGCTCCTCCCTGTGATGCTGGTTTCACCCCAAGTCCAGCAGGTCCAGCTCCCTGAGGCTGGACCCAAGAGGAAGGAGGGAGGCCGAGGACAAGTCAGCATCAAAGCTACCATCCAAGAAGACTTAGGACAATCCACTGCTAGACAAGACCTATAGAGAACAGGGTCTACCACAGGAGACAAGACCCATAGAGGACAGGGTCTACCACAGGAGACCAGACCCATAGAGGACAGGGTCTACCACAGGAGACAAGACCCATAGAGGACAGGGTCTACCACAGGAGACAAGACCCATAGAGGACAGGGTCTACCACAGGAGACCAGACCGAGAGGAAGGAGGGAGGTCGAGGACAAGTCAGCATCAAAGCTACCATCCAAGAAGACTCAGGACAATCCACTGCTAGACAAGACCCATGGAGAAACCCCCCCCACCCCCCTGTCCTCCACTTCATATTCAACACACAAACAACACTCACACAACACACACACAAAACACACACACAACATACACACCACACACACTCAACACACACACACAACACACACACAACACACATACAACACACACACACAACACACACTCAACACACACTCAACACACACACAACACACACACAACACACACACAACACACACACAACACACACTCAACACACACTCAACACACACACAAAACACACACACAACATACACACCACACACACTCAACACACACACACAACACACACACAACACACATACAACACACACACACAACACACACTCAACACACACTCAATACACACACAACACACACAACACACACACACACAACACACACTCAACACACACACAAAACACACACACAACACACACACACAACACACACACAACACACACACAACACACACACAACACACACACAACACAAACATTATATTAATATTCATATTCATATCACGTTTCCTTCAGCACCTGTAGCGTAAAGTGATTGTTACCGTGACAACAGGAACGTGACGGCGAGCTGGAGGGGGGGGGGGGGGGGGGGGGCTCCTGTTGCCTGGCAACGCAGCGCTGCTGAGTGACATCGTCCTACAACCAAGAGACGAGAAGCCACATGTCTGTCCCCGTCCAAGTGGATGAGGACAGGGTCTACCACAGAGACCAGTCCCATAGAGGACAGGGTCTACCACAGAGACCAGACCCATAGAGGACAGGGTCTACCACAGAGACCAGACCCACAGAGGACAGGGTCTACCACAGAGACCAGACGCATAGAGGACAGGGTCCACCACAGAGACCAGACGCATAGAGGACAGGGTCCACCACAGAGACCAGACCCATAGAGGACAGGGTCTACCACAGAGACCAGACCCACAGAGGACAGGGTCTACCACAGAGACCAGACGCATAGAGGACAGGGTCCACCACAGAGACCAGACGCATAGAGGACAGGGTCCACCACAGAGACCAGACCCATAGAGGACAGGGTCCACCACAGAGACCAGACACATAGAGGACAGGGTCTACCACAGAGACCAGACCCATAGAGGACAGGGTCCACCACAGAGACCAGACCCATAGAGGACAGGGTCTATCACAGAGACCAGACCCATAGAGGACAGGGTCCACCACAGAGACCAGACCCATAGAGGACAGGGTCTATCACAGAGACCAGACCCATAGAGGACAGGGTCCACCACAGAGACCAGACCCATAGAGGACAGGGTCTACCACAGAGACCAGACCCATAGAGGACAGGGTCCACCACAGAGACCAGACCCATAGAGGACAGGGTCTACCACAGAGACCAGACCCATAGAGGACAGGGTCCACCACAGAGACCAGACCCATAGAGGACAGGGTCCACCACAGAGACCAGACCCATAGAGGACAGGGTCTACTACAGAAGACCAGACCCATAGAGGACAGGGTCTACTACAGAAGACCAGACCCATAGAGGACAGGGTCTACCACAGAGACCACACCCATAGAGGACAGGGTCTACCACAGAGACCAGACCCATAGAGGACAGGGTCTACCACAGAGACCAGACCCATAGAGGACAGGGTCCACCACAGAGACCAGACCCATAGAGGACAGGGTCCACCACAGAGACCAGACCCATAGAGGACAGGGTCTACTACAGAAGACCAGACCCATAGAGGACAGGGTCTACTACAGAAGACCAGACCCATAGAGGACAGGGTCTACCACAGAGACCAGACCCATAGAGGACAGGGTCTACCACAGAGACCAGACCCATAGAGGACAGAGTCTATCACAGAGACCAGACCCATAGAGGACAGGGTCTACCACAGAGACCAGACCCATAGAGGACAGGGTCTACCACAGAGACCAGACCCATAGAGGACAGGGTCTACCACAGAGACCAGACCCATAGAGGACAGGGTCTACCACAGAGACCAGACCCATAGAGGACAGGGTCTACCACAGAGACCAGACCCATAGAGGACAGGGTCTACTACAAAGACCAGACGCATAGAGGACAGAGTCTATCACAGAGACCAGACCCATAGAGGACAGAGTCTATCACAGAGACCAGACCCATAGAGGACAGGGTCTACCACAGAGACCAGACCCATAGAGGACAGGGTCTACCACAGAGACCAGACCCATAGAGGACAGAGTCTACTACAGAAGACCAGACCCATAGAGGACAGGGTCTACCACAGAGACCAGACCCATAGAGGACAGGGTCTAATACAGAAGACCAGACCCATAGAGGACAGGGTCTATCACAGAGATCAGACCCATAGAGGTTAGTGTCTATCACAGAGACCAGACCCATAGAGGACAGCGTCTACCACAGAGACCAGACCCATAGAGGACAGGGTGCACCACAGCAGACCGGGTTAGGGTTAGGGTTATGATGACAGGTTAGGACATGACTCCGTGTCCTGCAGAAACTCCCACGATGCTTCACTTCAGTTTCTAGTTGTTGTTTTGTGTTTCTCTGTTTCTAGTTGTTGTTTTGTGTTTCTCTGTTTCTAGTTGTTGTTTTGTGTTTCTAGTTGTTGTTTTGTGTTTGTCTGTTTCTAGTTGTTGTTTTCTGTTTGTCTGTTTCTAGTTGTTGTTTTGTGTTTCACTGTTTCTAGTTGTTGTTTTGTGTTTGTTTGTTTCTAGCTGTTGTTTTGTATTCGTTTGTTTCTAGCTGTTGTTTTCTGTTTCTCTGTTTCTAGTTGTTGTTTTGTGTTTGTCTGTTTCTAGTTGTTGTTTTGTGTTTGTCTGTTTCTAGTTGTTGTTTTGTGTTTGTCTGTTTCTAGTTGTTGTTTTGTGTTTGTTTGTTTCTAGTTGTTGTTTTGTGTTTGTCTGTTTCTAGTTGTTGTTTTGTGTTTGTCTGTTTCTAGTTGTTGTTTTGTGTTTGTTTGTTTCTAGCTGTTGTTTTGTGTTTGTTTGTTTCTAGCTGTTGTTTTTTGTTTCTCTGTTTCTAGTTGTTGTTTTGTGTTTGTCTGTTTCTAGTTGTTGTTTTGTGTTTCTCTGTTTCTAGTTGTTGTTTTGTGTTTGTCTGTTTCTAGTTGTTGTTTTGTGTTTGTCTGTTTCTAGTTTTTGTTTTGTGTTTGTTTGTTTCTAGCTGTTGTTTTTTGTTTCTCTGTTTCTAGTTGTTGTTTTGTGTTTGTCTGTTTCTAGTTGTTGTTTTGTGTTTGTCTGTTTCTAGCTGTTGTTTTTTGTTTCTCTGTTTCTAGTTGTTGTTTTGTGTTTGTCTGTTTCTAGTTTTTGTTTTGTGTTTGTTTGTTTCTAGCTGTTGTTTTTTGTTTCTCTGTTTCTAGTTGTTGTTTTGTGTTTGTCTGTTTCTAGTTGTTGTTTTGTGTTTGTCTGTTTCTAGTTGTTGTTTTGTGTTTGTTTGTTTCTAGCTGTTGTTTTTTGTTTCTCTGTTTCTAGTTGTTGTTTTGTGTTTGTCTGTTTCTAGTTGTTGTTTTGTGTTTGTCTGTTTCTAGTTTTTGTTTTGTGTTTGTTTGTTTCTAGCTGTTGTTTTTTGTTTCTCTGTTTCTAGTTGTTGTTTTGTGTTTGTCTGTTTCTAGTTTTTGTTTTGTGTTTGTTTGTTTCTAGCTGTTGTTTTTTGTTTCTCTGTTTCTAGTTGTTGTTTTGTGTTTGTCTGTTTCTAGTTGTTGTTTTGTGTTTGTCTGTTTCTAGTTGTTGTTTTGTGTTTGTTTGTTTCTAGTTGTTGTTTTGTGTTTGTCTGTTTCTAGTTGTTGTTTTGTGTTTGTCTGTTTCGAGTTGTTGTTTTGTGTTTGTCTGTTTCTAGTTGTTGTTTTGTGTTTGTCTGTTTCTAGTTGTTGTTTTGTGTTTCTCTGTTTCTAGTTGTTGTTTTGTGTTTGTCTGTTTTTAGTTTTTGTTTTGTGTGTGTTTGTTTCTAGCTGTTGTTTTGTGTTTGTCTGTTTCTAGTTGTTGTTTTGTGTTTGTCTGTTTCTAGTTGTTGTTTTGTGTGTGTTTGTTTCTAGCTGTTGTTTTCTGTATCTCTGTTTCTAGCTGTTGTTTTCTGTTTGTCTGTTTCTAGTTGTTGTTTTGTGTGTGTTTGTCTCTAGTTGTTGTTTTGTGTGTGTTTGTTTCTAGTTGTTGTTTTGTGTGTGTTTGTTTCTAGTTTTTGTTTTGTGTTTCTCTGTTTCTAGTTGTTGTTTTGTGTCTGTTTCTAGTTGTTGTTTTGTGTGTGTTTGTTTCTAGTTGTTGTTTTGTGTGTGTTTGTTTCTAGTTGTTGTTTTGTGTCTGTTTCTAGTTGTTGTTTTGTGTGTGTTTGTTTCTAGTTGTTGTTTTGTGTGTGTTTGTTTCTAGTTGTTGTTTTGTGTTTGTTTCTAGTTGTTGTTTTGTGTTTGTCTGTTTCTAGCTGGGTTCTCGTCCCTCTGTCCTGGAGCTGGACGGGGATTGATCACAGCAGCCTGTGGAGCAGACTGTCTTCTGCTCCACTCCCGTTGTCTTCTTCTCTCGTGTCCACCTCTCCCTCTGCCGTGTCTCTCTGTCCAGTCCATTCTTTCAGCCTCTTCTCCTCTTCAGGGTCAACATGGTCCAGACAGTTGAGTTGATGAAGCCGTCAGGGAGCCGGGGACTTGTCTGCTTGTTAGTGAGAGGAGAGGATCTTTGTCAGCGGCTGAAAGAGGTTCCTGTGTTTCCACATCATTCAGAGAACCTGCTGCAGAGAGGAGCTCGTCTTCAGGTCCTTCAGTGGAAGCTGATTGGACCTGGTGGGAGGTGCACAGCAGGTCACCTCATTGGCTCTGACATTTGGTAACAAGTTGTAGTTTGTGTATCAGTAATTTAATTAACAGCCAGTTCAACAAAACAAGAATAATAACTGATTTTCTTATGGTGAAAGAAATGTTGCTGCTGTTCAATCTCCGATACAGAAACAATCTGATTTCATGAAATCAAGATCATCACTTTGACATTCAGTGTGAACATGACACAAGCAGATTCTTTGATAAACTGATCATTTATTTCTTCTGAAATTCTACTTTTTGATGCTGGGATTCAAACCTGTGATGTTGCAGTCATGTGACGTGCACATGAACAATCAGGCTGCCGGATTCCCCTGGAACTTATGTATTGATTTTAATTACCTTTCTCTTATCTGTCATTTTGTAACATTTCATGAATATTATAACCTGTTATGGTTTTAGATCAAATGAGCAGCTGATGATTCTGTCATTTCCTGTTCTTCCTCCTCGAGTCACAGGAAATAACGTCATCACATCATATCAGAATCATATCAGAATCAGAATTATTTTAATTGCCAAGTATATTTACACATACAGGAAATTGCCTTGGTGTTGTTGGTGCATTGAACATAAAACAACAATATCTACAGTAAGGCCTCAGCCTCCATCATGTTAAAGCAGTGGGAAAATACTTCCGTTCATAAAGAGCATGAATGATACATACAACATAACATACAACAACGTAGAGGCAACAACACAACACAACATGTTGTCCTCAGGCTGCAGGTGTTTGTTGTGCAATGAGAAAACGACAGAATAAAGAAGTGCAGCTGAATTCAGTCAAAACTTCAAGATCAGGAAACAACAGTCAGACTCGAAGTCTCACTGGTGAAGAGTTAGGGTTAAAACATAGTTCATGCAACATTTGAATTATGACATGAACCACAGAACATAATGTGATGGGGTCACACCAGCTGCAGTGATGATCCTGAGTACCATCATTACTACATTAATACAAGTACTGAGTACAGATTGACCCATGAGTACTGTGCTTGTGTATTAATGTAGTACTTGGTATCATTACTACATTAATACAAGTACTGAGTACAGATTGACCCATGAGTACTGTGCTTGTGTATTAATGTAGTACTTGGTATCATTACTACATTAATACACAAGCTGCTGCTGGACCCGGTCCACAGAGCCGGACCTGGACTCAGCAGTTTATTCAAAGATGATTAAGTTTGAACGTATGTGTCCAGATTGAAAACTGCACCCGAGCAGAACGGACACACAGTCATGTGTTGATAAGATGAACAGTTCTCAAGATATGAGAGTCACAGTTTCCTGGAATTATTAAAAAGAAGAAGTTGATGTCACAAAGTGAAAAGCTTCAGACTCATTTCTGTGGGTCAGAAGAAGATAAGATGCATTTATTTGTCCCAAACACATACACAGACACAGTCATGCAGGACGGGAAATGTAACCTCTGCTTTTGACCCAACTGGTGCAGGACACACAGAGCAGTGAGCAACATGTACGGCGCCCGGGGAGCAGATGTTGGGGGAGTAAGGTGCCTTGCTCAGGGGCACTAGACAGGGTAGGGAGACTCTTGGGTTTTTGGACAGATCAATCCAGGTTCGTCTTTTGTTGTCTCTCCGTGGAGTCGAACCAGAGACGAACCAGAGACCTTCTCTGCCCATAGTCCAAGTTCCTGTCACCAGTCCACCGCCTGACGTCGTTAAGAAGCCCGTTCCGTCTTTGCTAATTACAGTAAGACACACGGATCATTTTTAATGAGAATGCAAACACACAATACTCAGAAAGTGATTAAAGGAAATCCTTTTAATTAAAGCTCAGAGAAAAGCCAACACACACACACACACACACACACACACACACACACACACACACACACACACACACACACATCTTTACAAACACACACTTGCTCTGGATTTCCTGAGATGAACCTGAACCACAGGAATCGTGCTGCTGGTCTTTTGTTTCACTGAAGTTGTCCTTCTTGCATTTTCTCTGTTTTCCTCCTTTGTGCTCGACATGCTTTAATCATTTCTACATGATTCATCTTCTCATATTTCCTCTTATTTCATCCCTTCATTTTCTTCCCATTTTCTCAAACCACGTCTTCTTCTATTTTATTCTATTTCAACCCCCCCCCCCCCCCCCCCCCAATCTGAAAAATGGTGTTTATTGACCTTATAGAGAAGAAAAGGTAAGAGAGCTGTGTGTGTGTGTGTGTGTGTGTGTGTGTGTGTGTGTGTGTGTGTGTGTGTGTGTGTGTGTGTGTGTGTGTGTGTGTGTGCAGCCTGGATTGTGCACATGATGTGAATGTGATTGTGTGTGTCTCCACACGGATTGTGTGGTCCTGTGCAGCGGCTTCTTGCGTTGGAGGGTGTGTGGATTTAATTGCGCTCGTCTTTCCCGAGGGAGTCAAGCTGCGTTCCCTGAAAACAACAACAACATGAAGCGCTGCAGCTTCACACAGATTTCTTCACAACAGTCTACGTATGAAATGAAGCTGGTGTGAGGTCAGAAATCCAACCAGCCCGAGAGCTGCTGATCCTGCTGTCGCATCAGAAGCAGGAACTTCCCATGATGTCACAGGAATCGTGTTCCATAAAATGTTATATGTAGTTTTGTTTGTTTGTAGTTTTGTTTGTGTGTAGTTTTGTGGGCTCACTGTAAACCCTGAAGTAAAATGTAAAGTGTGTGAAACCTTCTCCAACACTGCTGCTGCTTCTGCTTCAGTGTCTTCTGCTGATTCTGATGTTTGTCTCAATGTTGGTAACTTTAAAGTCTTACACCAGTTGTCCCTGTTCCATCCACTAACATGGAGAAGGTTTATAATATACTTATAATTATAATATAGTTATACTGCAGCAGTGACTGTCCCATTTGAAAAGCTCCTTCAAAAGCAGCTAACAGATGTGTCTCTTCTTCACTGGGAATCAAAGGCGATGGATCCTTTCCCAGGAATCATTATATTTATATAATAATCATTGAACAGCGAGACGTCCACTGCTCCAGGATCCAGATCCAGATGAACAGAGGACAGAGGACAGAGGACAGAGGACAGAGGACATGTTAAAAACACACGTGTCTGTCCAACCGCAGCTCTGTTGCTGGGCAACAGCAACAAGGACCAGTCCTTCGATGACGTCCGTCTCCTTCCAGATTTGAGGAGGACGTCTTCCACCACAGGGGACGACCCCGGCATTGGACACAGCTGGTTGGCTCAGACCTGAGGCTGACGGGTGGAGCTTGGACGTACGAGTTCAGTGATCAAGTCCAAGAGGACTCAGCAGAATCCTCTTGTGATTTGACGTCAGAGAAATCCAGACACAAGGAGCTGGTAGAGAGGAAACTACCGAGGAAGCTTTCTGCTGAGGCTCAGCGTGCTTCTCTGTAATTACCCAGTTCCCCTGAGCTTTGAAAGATATTAAACTTCTGAGACCGACTGCTCGTTTGCTGGAGACGGTGTCAGAACATAACCTGGAGCACACGGGTCAGAAGTGATCCACCATGTTCCTCTTCACGACTTCACACTCACTCAGCTTCTAACGTCTGAGGACATTGGACACTCAGCTGATTCATAATTCAAAGATGGTGGTGGTCACTAAACTCTGGTCCTTGAATTATCTCATCTGGAATCTGTATTAATGTACGCTGCAAATTGTGATGCACTTCATCAAAGGAAGTTCAGGACTTTTCAGAGCTGCTCACATCAGAGGTAGAAAAGTAGAGATGAGTGTTTCCCCCCCCCCCCTTCTCTGGTAATCCTCAGATCTGAATCTCTGCCTCGTCCCTTTGAATGTTGGGCTCTTTTATTTGTTTACCTGTTAATAAAAACTCTTCATGATGGAAACATGTGATTTGCTTCTTTGTGTTAAGAAGCTAAACGGCTCTGGTTGATTGTGACCGGTCGGAGGAAACCAGATTTCATAAGTTAATGTTCTCCAACCCACTCATTCACCACAAGATATAACTTTAATCTCTGTCTATACATCACTTTCATTTCTTTAACACTTTGACTCTTGGGAGCAAAACAAGTGAAACACTGACTCACTGATTCCTCTTCATCATCCCCTGAGTTACAGCAGCAGTACAACTCTGTCTCTGTCTCTGTCTCTGTTCTCTCTCTCTCTCTCTCTCTCTCTCTCTCTCTCTCTCTGTCTGTGTGTCTGTCCGTGTGTCTCTCTCTCTCTGTCTCTCTCTCTGTCTCTCTCTCTCGCTCTCTCTCTCTCTCTCTCTCTGTCTGCCTGTGTGTGAAACTTTATCTCTAATAATCTCTTTTCCTGTCAGAATGAAAGTAATGAAAGGTAATTCTTTGTTGCCGATAGGACAAGTAGAGAACGTCCCATTTAATATGGAAATGAATCAGAAATATAAACATTATATATCTGCACTGAGGTCAGCTGGAGTCTGCCGGGTGTGATGGGGGGGGGGGGGGGGGGGGGGGGGGGGGGTGAAGCTGTGGAGATGCTGCAGATAGACACACTCTGTGTAAAGCAGCACATCCTCTCATCCTGAGGTCACAAGCTGAGGTTCAGGAGATCAGTCTGTTCACTGTTCATCCTCTGATCTCACCATGAATCCAGCTGACACCATTCAACATGTGTGTCTGTGTGTGTCTGTGTGTGTCTGTGTCTGTGTGTGTGTCTGTGTGTTGCTCCCTCATCTCCCATTTCATCCTTCCACTGCTTTTTCCTGGGACATGTTTACATTGTGATCTTTTGTCTCTTTCACTGTTTCTCTGCTGATGTTCATGTTTCATGTTTCATGACGAGCAGATCTTTGTTCTCACAGACCACAGGTCAGTTTCATCAGGTCTCACAGCTCGGGGGAGTGTGTGGGAAACAGTCTGGGCCGTGTGATGGTTTCAGAAGCTTCTTGCTGTGACAGATGGTAGAAACTGGAGAAATGTGTTTGTTTCATTATTCTCATCTCGGAGCTGTTCCTGAGCTTCTGGGTCAAAGTCGTGAGTTTAAGATTCAGGTTGAGTTCATAGATGAATAACTGGAACATTATCTCTCTATAGAACCAGGTTCATGTTGTTCTTGTTAAAATGACAACAGAGAAAAAACCCTACACATGGTTCTACATTTAGACATTCATGGATAAACATGTCATATGTTTATGACATATGTCAACCTGTGCTACCTGTCAGTCATGTTGAAGAGCTGTCAATCACAAGGAGGCCTCAGATATTCAGGAAGCAAAGTGCTGGTGATATTTACTGTGGTTATTATCTTCTATTTTCTGCTTCCTTTGTTTCTTTGTGATTTCTGTTTACAATTTGCAGTTTTTGAATCACTGTGAAGGTTTGATGAGATGACAAGCTGATCTTTGATATGACAGCAGCTTTGGAGCTTGTCCATGTGTTTCCATCGTTTCTTCAGCTCCTCTCTGAGTCCAGGAGCAGAACCGTTCACTTCATGTGCAGCTTGTCACTGAGAAATCACTTTATGATGTGTGATGACTCTGTTATTTAAAATGTAAACATTGGCTGAAAGTGGTGATGCTAGAGACCAAGGGTCATTCAAAATATACAGGGTTCATCCTCAGGGAAGCATGCATGTGGGCAGCATCTCAGGAATCTTCCTCAAACATCAAACGCTTCAGATGACGCATGTTGTGAGTATTGAATCAGGTCTTCATCCAACATGTGGCAGTGCAGCCTGAGGAAGATGCTGATGAGAGAAGGGACGTCTCCATGTTTTTCTGACACAGATTTTCAGAGGGGAGGATCCTTGACCTTTGTGAGAGACCAGTGGTGAGAGAGCTCGGCCTTTCCCCTCTTGCTCCGGAGTCTGTAGAGACCAGAGACTGACGGACTGACTGATGAGGCCTCCTCCTCCTGAGGGCCCTGCGGCCAACACAGCCAAACACTTCCTCAGAGTAATGGAGTGGAAAGAGATCGGACAGACTGTTGTTCCGCCAGGATCCATTTAGCACCAAACATTCTGCCTCAGGACCGGATTCTTTTCATTCAACACTAAACAGGTCCTTAGTGCTTTTAAAATACCTGCAAAAAAAGGGTTAGGGTTCATATCACAAGCAATGCATGCAGGTCAATAATTCACATTACATTAAAAATGATCAGGGTTGGACAGGATGATTGTTCACTGGGTGTAAACACAGGCCAGTTATCTTTCTCACTTCCTCAGTCTCGTGGCTGATCATCTGACAGTTCACTCAACACATCTGTGCCTGAAGGTTCTTTCAGTGCAGAACAACGTTTCTGTTCCATCATCATGATCCAACCCATTAAGTGATCATATCTCAGGGGTCAAAGGTCAACACCAAACAGGACTTTTACATTAAGTAAACTGGGTGACTGAATAATTCCTCTTCATTTGATTCAAAGTGGAGCCTTTTAGTTTAGAGCAGACACACTAATGACTTCCTGTCACATTTGAAATGATTCTGTGTATTTCAGTTTCACTCCTCAGATCCTGAACTAACAGACTCTGAGGCTTCATGAAAGAATCTGAGATAAACTGCAGATCAAATACTCTGAATACTCGAAGGTCTGTGTCTCAATTTAAATTCCACGTCCCTGAGGGCAGCACTTCACTCCGCGCTGACTCCAGAGCAGCCACTCATTTATTCTCAATGTAATACGTTTACTTAATGTGGTCATGAAATGATGCAGCATCTACAGAGGCACTTTATGTTGAGAACTGAAACGTGTTCTAATCACAGTGTGACGTGAGTGTGAGTCCATCCCAGAGCTACACACAGGGACTGTGCTGTTCACAAGTTCGTATTCAACACATGTTAATAACACAACTCATATCAACGCGCTCAGACTGTGTCTCCTGAAACACCAGGAGGTCGCATGACATCACACGCGTGGGGGTTCTGAAGATGAGCAGAACATGTGTCCTTATTGTTATTCTATTGGAGCCCTAGTGGTGGGCGGAGCCTGTTTGTCACAGTGTCCCTGCACTTGGCTGCTCGACCTGCTCCTGGACTAAATGCTGAACTTGTTGTTGTTTGTCTGATGTTGATCTGCTGCTGTGCCGACTCGACCCTGTGTGTGATTAGATAGAACACTCTGTGAAGGGGGGGGGGGGGGGGGGGGGCACAGGGAGCCATGTGACGGTGCGTTGTTAATGAAACCAGATTACCACCACATCCTGTTTGTGCTGAAGTTGCATCGGAGCACAACGGAGCCACGTTTGCTGACGAGTGTTCAGATTATAAATCCAACTGAAGATGACAACGTGAGCTTCTCATGGGAGAAGTTGGATATGATTTGAGCTCAGCTCAGCAGAAGAAGACGTGTTTGATGAGTCCCCTGTGGTCTCCACTTCTTCAGCTCTTTGGACGCCATCGATAATCAAATGACACCTCCACCATCATCCCTGTCCCCAAAAGAACTAAGATCTCTGGACTCAACGACTACAGACCCGTCGCCCTGACCTCGGTGGTGATGAAGGCATTCGAGCGCCTCGTGCTGCTCCACCTCAAAGCCATCACTGACCCTCTCCTGGACCCCCTGCAGTTTGCCTACAGAGCCAACAGGTCTGTAGACCATGCAGTCAACTGGACCTCCACTTCATCCTCCAGCACCTGGACTCCTCAGGAACCTACACCAGGATCCTGTTTGTGGACTTCAGCTCTGCCTTCAACACCATCATCCTGAACCTGCTACAGGAGAAGCTCTCCCAGCTGAGTGGGCCTGACTCCACCTGCAGGTGGATCACTGACTTCCTGTCTGACAGGAGGCAACGTGTGAGGCTGGGTCAGCATGTCTCTGAACTCAGATCCATCAGCACCGGTTCCCCTCAAGGCTGTGTTCTTCCCCCTCTTCTCTTCTCCTGTATACCAACAGCTGCACCTCCAGGCACCTGTCCATCAAACTCCTTCAGTTCACTGATGACACCACCTCATTGGGCTCCTCTCTGATGGGGATGAGTCCTCCTACAGGTGGGAGATTGACCATCTGGTGACCTGGTTGTGAGCAGAACAACCTGGAGCTCAATGCTCTGAAAACAGTGGTGAGATGGTTGTGGACTTCAGAAGGACACCCCCCCCCCCCCCCCTCGTCACTGCGGAGTCCTTCTGCTTCTGGGCACCATCATCTCCCAGGACCTCAAGTGGGGGCTGGACATCAGCTCCATCACCAGAAGAAGACAACAGAGGATGTACTTCCTGCGGCAGCTGAAGAAGTTCAACCTTCCAAAGACAATGATGGTGCACTTCTACACCTGCATCATGGAGTCCATCCTCACCTCCTCCATCACCATCTGGTTCGCTGCTGCCACCGCTAACGACAGAAGGAGCTGCAGCGGATCATCCGTTCTGCTGAGAAGGTGATCGGCTGCAATCAGTCCATCTCTACAGGACCTGTTGCCTCTAGGACCCTGAGGCGTGCAGGTCAGATGGTGGCTGACCCCTCCCACCCGGGTCAATCTCCTGGTGGGAGGGGTTCTTCCCTCGGGCAGGAGGCTGCGGTCCATCAGGACCAGAACCTCACAAGACCAGCTTCTTCCCGGCTGCAGTCGGCCTCATCAACAAGGCCCGGGACCCCCCCCCCCCCCCCTGACTCGGACTCTTATCCCGCCCACATCTCAATGTCTGCGTTACATTTACACATATTATATTTGTATTATATTATATTATGTTATATTATATTATATTGCACATTGCACATCTGATATTGCAAATTGACATTGCTCTCCTGTTTGGCATTTTGCATTTTACTTTTTACCTTACTTTTTCTATCTTTTCTATCTTTTCTATCTTTTTATTTTCTATATATTTGTTTTTCTTACGTGTAGTACTTATTGTGTTTTTATGTGTTATGTTCATTGTATGCACCTTAAACCAAAGCAAATTCCAGGTAGGTGTAAACCTACTTGGCAATAAATACATTCTGATTCTGATTCTGAACTGATTCTGATTCTGATCTGATCTGATTCTGATTCTGATCTGATTCTGATTCCCTCTGTGTTTCCTTTCTTTTCCATTCATGTCCTGATCATCACACAGGTTTGATATATTCTCTCCACTTCAACCACATCATTCATCACATTTGTCTCCAAAGCTTTTTCTGATTCTGTGGAAAACCTGGTTTGTGTGGAGCTCGTCAGAAACCTCGACTGAACCAGGGGGAGTTGATTGACAGCTGAGTCGAGTTGGCCAGTTGCTCCCCCAGTTGCTCTCCCAGTTGCTCCCCCAGTCTGTCTCCCTGGATCCAAAGGAGGAACCTGCTGGTCAATGTATGTTGAGTTGTTTAAATGTTTGCTCCTGATTAATGAAACATGTGTTGAAACCAAGTGGTTTGTCTCTGGCTGCTGTGAGGAAACAAAGTCATCTATTTTTTTTTTTTTTTAATTGAGATCTGCAGAACTGTTATTGAAACCAAGATGAGGAGGAGAACATGCACATGGAGAATGAGGCAGTTATGAGACAGAGACATGTTGTGACTGTGGAGGAAACCACACAGCTTAGAAAACATGTGACATCAGAGCAGAAGGAGACCGAGGCCGGAAGGAAAGAGTGACGTGAAAAGAGGAAAGAATGAATGAAAGAACGGTTGAAGTGAAAACAAGACAAGTTCTCAGTTTGTGTGATAAACTGTTCACAACTGCACAAAGAAAGACACAAACAATCTAAATGAGAGTTTAGACAACAGCAAAAGTCCTCAATCTGGAAGTGGACGGGTAGAGTTGGGTTTACTGGGTTGACTGGGTTTTACTGGGTTACATGACACGATGTGGAAAGAAGGCTTCATGCTTCCCGGTGTGAATAAGAAGAAGAATGGATTTTTATCAAAGTAATGTATGAACATGAAGTATTTGGTGCATTGTCATCCCAGTTTTATTTCAGTTCTTATAAAGGATGTTTAGAAGTATAGACAGGTCTAGGTTTGAAGAGTTCCGGTACGTTTAGTAGTTTTGAGTTTATAAGTGGAAACATGTAGCATATTCATGCAATTAAATAAAAATGTTAAAGTAACAATTTAGTAGCACTTAAAGGTCCCTTACTTATAGAACTTTGTAGTTTGTCTTTCTTGAAGAATTTGTACTTTCTTGGATTCTCGTTGTTGTTCCTCGTGGTCGATGCACTTACTGTGATAAAAGCGTCAATGAAATGAAATGTCATGAAGTGGAGAGTTAGACACTTTGACGGCTTCATTCCCAACGAGTAGGTCATCATTACTTTACATTTCATTTAGCTGACGCTTTTCTCCAAATTACAGTAAGTGCATCAACCACGAGGAAACAACCAGAACAACAAAGAATCAAGTCAGAACCTCAGCTTCAAAAAGACAAACTAAGTGCTACTAAACAGATTTTATTATAATATTTTTGATCCAAGGTTCATTCTGAAGAGATGTGTCTTCAGTCTGGAGGACGATGTGTGGACTTTCTGTCCTGATGTCCATGTGGAGCTGGTTCCACCGTTTAGGAGCCGGGACAGGAACCAGTCGTGATGTTGTTGAGGGACAGCTGTCTGTCCGAGTGAGGGAGCTGCTGATTGGTCGATGCAGAGCGGAGTGGACAGGCTGGAAGGTTTGACCAGGTCCTGGATGTGGGACTGGACCCGAGCTCGGTACCAGGAACTAGTGTTTGAAACGGATGCAGCTACTGGTAACCAGTGAAGGGAGTGGAGGAGTGTGAGTGAACTCAGGTTGAAGACCAGTGGAGCTGCTGGTTTCTGGATGAGCTGCAGAAGGTCAGAGGGCAGCAGCAGGTGGACCTGCCAGGGGGGGGGGGGGGGGGGGGTGGGGGGGGGGGGCAGTAGTCCAAGTGTGAGGTTTTTGTAGTTTTGTAGTTTTTGTAGTAAAAACTGATGTTCTTCGCTTCTTGTTGAAATGAAACAGAATTTTAAGTTTGGTGCAGAGCTCGACGAGTTTCTTCTTCTCTGACGTTTTTAAAACAATCGTCACATTAAACTTTAAAATCAATAAAATCATCACGTGTCCCCACAGTCATCATCTAAACACACACGCACAGAGACACACATACAGACACACACCACATAAACACACAAAAACCTGCATACGTACACAAACACACACACACAAACATACACATACAGCAGCTCCGCTTCCAGATCCAAAGGTGCAGACAAAGGAGCCCCCCCCCCCCCCCCTCTCTCTGTCTCCCCCCTCCCCCCCCCCTCTCTCTGTCTCCCCCCTCCCCCCCACCCCCCCCCCCCCCCCCCCCCCTCTCTCTCACTGGAGCTGAAGCAGTGTCTCTCCTCTCGTCGTCCTGAATCCTGCAGGACAGACGGACTCACACAGACGGACTCACTGATGTCAACGGGAGGAACACAGCGGTAACGCAGAGAGCAGGAGTGTGCACGAGCAGGAGTGTGCACGGTTACGCACGGTAACGCAGAGAGCAGGAGCGTGCACGAGCAGTAACGCACGGTAACGCAGAGACTTCCAGCAGCAGCGGTGCAGAGCTCCGGTCTGCGCGGATCTGTGGAGCTGTGCGAACCAGAGGTGAGACACACACACGTTAACAACACACAGTATGTACATGTGAGTGCACGTATATGAACGTGTGCCTGTGGATCCCAGGACACCACAGTGCGCGGGGGACGCGCCTCTGAGCGTGTGCAGCCTGTCACGGTGTTTGTGTTGAGCTGCAACATCGGTACTGATGGCGCGTGGCGCGGCGCGTGCGTCATGCACTTGCGTTATTTTTCTGAAAGTCAATCATGCGTTTCGCGTGTTTGTAGGGCACGTGGTGCTTTTAAGTGACAGGGTGTCGTGTGTGTGTATGATGGAGTCATGTTTGTGTGTGTGTGTGTCTGTCTGTGTGTATGATGGAGTCATGATTATGTGCGTGTGTGTGTCTGTCTGTCTGTCTGATGGAGTCATGTTTGTGTGCGTGTGTCTCACTCACAGTGTGTGTGTGTGTGTGTGTGTCTATAACGTTTGAGCTCTTTTCTAATGTTTGAGCTCTAGTCTAATGTTTGAGCTCTTTTCTAATGTTTGAGCTCCTGTGTAATGTTTGAGCTCTTTTCTAATGTTTGAGTTAATCTCTAACGTTTGAGCTCTTGTCTAACGTTTGAGCTCTTTTCTAACGTTCTAGCTCTTTTCTAACATTTGAGCTCTAGTCTAATGTTTGGGTTATTCTCTAACGTTTGAGCTCTTCTCTAACGTTTGAGCTCTTCTCTAATGTTTGAGCTCTTCTCTAACGTTCTAGCTCTTTTCTAACATTTGAGCTCTAGTCTAATGTTTGGGTTATTCTCTAACGTTTGAACTCTTTTCTAATGTTTGAGCTCTTCTCTAATGTTTGAGCTCTAGACTAATGTTTGAGCTCTTCTATAATGTTTGAGCTCTTCTCTAACGTTTGAGCTCATTTCTAACGTTTGAGATCTTTTCTAATGTTTGAGCTCTTTTCTAATGTTTGAGCTCTTCTCTAACGTTTGAGCTCTTTTCTAATGTTTGAGCTCTTTTCTAATGTTTGAGCTCTTTTATAATGTTTGAGCTCTTCTCTAACGTTTGAGCTCTTTTCTAATGTTTGAGCTCTTGTCTAATGTTTGAGCTCTTCTCTAACGTTTGAGCTCTTCTCTAACGTTTGAGCTCTTTTCTAACGTTTGAGCTCTTTTCTAACGTTCTAGCTCTTTTCTAACATTTGAGCTCTAGTCTAATGTTTGGGTTATTCTCTAACGTTTGAGCTCTAGTCTAACGTTTGAGCTCTTCTCTAACGTTTGAGCTCTTCTCTAACGTTCTAGCTCTTTTCTAACATTTGAGCTCCTGTGTAATGTTTGAGCTCTTGTCTAATGTTTGAGTTAATCTCTAACGTTTGAGCTCTTTTCTAACGTTTGAGCTCTTTTCTAACGTTCTAGCTCTTTTCTAACGTTTGAGCTCTAGTCTAATGTTTGGGTTATTCTCTAACGTTTGAGCTCTTTTCTAACGTTCTAGCTCTTTTCTAACGTTTGAGCTCTTCTCTAACGTTTGAGCTCTTTTCTAACGTTCTAGCTCTTTTCTAACATTTGAGCTCTAGTCTAACGTTTGAGCTCTTCTCTAACGTTTGAGCTCTTCTCTAACGTTTGAGCTCTAGTCTAATGTTTGGGTTAATCTCTAATGTTTGAGCTCTTCTCTAACGTTTGAGCTCTTCTGTAACGTTTGAGCTCTTTTTAACGTTCTAGCTCTTTTCTAACATTTGAGCTCTAGTCTAACGTTTGAGCTCTTCTCTAACGTTTGAGCTCTAGTCTAATGTTTGGGTTAATCTCTAATGTTTGAGCTCTTCTCTAACGTTTGAGCTCTTTTCTAACGTTCTAGCTCTTTTCTAACGTTTGAGCTCTAGTCTAATGTTTGGGTTATTCTCCAACGTTTGAGCTCTTCTCTAACGTTCTAGCTCTTTTCTAACGTTTGAGCTCTAGTCTAATGTTTGGGTTATTCTCTAACGTTTGAGCTCTTCTCTAACGTTTGAGCTCTTCTCTAACGTTTGAGCTCTTCTCTTACATTTGAGCTCTAGTCTAATGTTTGGGTTAATCTCTAACGTTTGAGCTCTTCTCTAACGTTCTAGATCTTTTCTAACGTTTGAGCTCTAGTCTAATGTTTGGGTTATTCTCTAACGTTTGAGCTCAAACGTCCTGACAGTAGTGAAATCAAATGTAATGAGTGAAAGTGGAGTTTCCTTCACATCCGGATCTGTTGTGTTGTTGTGAAGTTTGAAGATGATGAGCAATGATCTTCATCCTCATCTTCTTCTCTCTTCATCTCCTCTTCTTCAGACGCTGATTGTGTCTTGGACATTAAATCTGCTCTAAAGGAAACATGCTGGTGTTTGTGTTCGTAGTTTAATTTGATCTCTACTTCAGTAGTTGACATTGTTCACGAAATAGTGTCTTCATATTTCTGTGCGGCTGACGCTCTGACCCCCCTCGTCTGCTCTGATTGGCCAGCTGCTCTATCCTCTTGTGATTGGCCAGTTGCTCCAGTCTCTTGTGATTGGCCAGCTGCTCCATCCTCTTGTGATTGGCCAGCTGCTCCATCCTCTTGTGATTGGCCAGTTGCTCTATCCTCTTGTGATTGGCCAGCTGCTCCAGTCTCTTGTGATTGGCCAGTTGCTCCATCCTCTTGTGATTGGCCAGCTGCTCCATCCTCTTGTGATTGGCCAGCTGCTCTATCCTCTTGTGATTGGCCAGTTGCTCCATCCTCTTGTGATTGGCCAGCTGCTCCATCCTCTTGTGATTGGCCAGCTGCTCTATCCTCTTGTGATTGGCCAGCTGCTCCATCTTCTTGTGATTGGCCAGTTGCTCCAGTCTCTTGTGATTGGCCAGCTGCTCCATCCTCTTGTGATTGGCCAGCTGCTCCATCCTCTTGTGATTGGCCAGCTGCTCCATCCTCTTGTGATTGGCCAGCTCCTCCATCCTCTTGTGATTGGCCAGCTCCTCCATCCTCTTGTGATTGGCCAGCTGCTCCATCCTCTTGTGATTGGCCAGCTGCTCCAGTCTCTTGTGATTGGCCAGCTGCTCCATCCTCTTGTGATTGGCCAGCTCCTCCATCCTCTTGTGATTGGCCAGCTGCTCCATCCTCTTGTGATTGGCCAGCTGCTCCAGTCTCTTGTGATTGGCCAGCTGCTCCATCCTCTTGTGATTGGCCAGTTGCTCTATCCTCTTGTGATTGGCCAGCTGCTCCAGTCTCTTGTGATTGGCCAGCTGCTCCATCCTCTTGTGATTGGCCAGTTGCTCTATCCTCTTGTGATTGGCCAGCTGCTCCATCCTCTTGTGATTGGCCAGCTGCTTCGTGTTGCGTCCGTTGAGCTAAGCCGTTCGAGAGTTACCGAGATGCTAACGCTAACAACACACATCCATAAACCACTTGGTGAACGTTGACCAGCGCCAGAGGAGCCAGATGTTTCACAGGTAAGAAACTTTATTACTCTCACTTGTCATGTGACATGTATGTTCACTTTGGAAGCTGCGACATTCACATGTTACATGTATGATTTGTTCTTGTGATTTATGGAATCGAGTTAAAATAGCAAGAAAGTTATCGTAATGAAAAGAGTTTTAAAGTTGGTTTGATTCGAGAAGTTGTTATTTTATAAATGTGTCGTATACAGAAATACTTTTGTTTCAGCAGTTTCTTATTGGATGAATATTTTTCATAAGCGGTTTCTTTACCACATTTACAGAGTAAACATCTTGCACATTATCAGTATACCATTTACATGTAAAACTGTTATAGTGAAAAGACCCACACATTTATATACACGTGTGCATTTATATATATATCATAGCCTTTTATACTTATATTCATTCTGTATACCATACCATATACTTATGTGCAATATGCGTGTAATAGTATTTGTTTATTTCAACATCTCCTAATGTTATTACATAAATACAGTAACATCTGTGTAAATCATCCTGTGCCTCTGAACTTTTTTTCTCTACAAACTGTATTTATGTAGTGAAAGATGAATATTATGTACATATTCTCAGTATTTTTATTCTCTTGTTTACCTCATCTGCTGCAACAAGTGGATTTCAGTACCACAGGATGAGTAGAACTACTGAAGAAATGACAACAAAATTATTTTCCTCAAAATATATTTTTTTCAAATGTGCGACAAATGCAAACATATACACTAAAATATATATGGTGAAGTTTTCAGGTCCAGTATTGTCTCGTTCTCTTCCCACAGGCGACACTGGTCTGCTGGTGTGTGTCTGAGTTGTCCTCATGTGTGGTTCTGTGAATCAGGAGCTTCTGGATGTTCTGGTCCCTCGCCCGTCACATGGAGATTTACTCTTAGTGCTCTACACAAGGTGCTGGGTCGTCACACACCAGCCTCATCGATCACACACGTGATCTGTATTTAATATTTCTATCAAACTAGTATTTCATTGTTGCTGCTCAACATATGAGCGTTTATTTTTTTGAATTTGTATAAAAAAGTGTTTAAAACTTCACGTGGTGTCTGATGTTCTTCTTGTGGAAATCTGTTGACTGGTTGTCCTTTGATGGTTTCATGTTCAGTCTAAACCCAGTGAGTCTGTGAGAAGCTCCAGTTGGTCCAAGATGCTGCAGCACGAGAGCTGACAGGAACCAGAAGAGATCATCTCACTGCTCTGAGCTTCTCTCACTGGCTCCCTGTGAAACTCTGAATATCAAGATCCTGCTCCTCACATAGAAAGATCTGAACAATCAAACCCTTCATGTATCAACGAGCTCATCACACTGTCCTGATGGATCACTGCTCTCCCAAAACACAGGTTCTCTGGTGGTTCTAGAGTCCGTCAGAGCAGAACAGGAGGTAGAACCTTCAGCTGCAGGCTCCTCTCCTGTGGAACCAGCTCCCACTCTGGGTTCTAGAGTCCGTCAGAGCAGAACAGGAGGTAGAACCTTCAGCTGCACCTGACAGATTCGGACCTGGACAGTATGAATTTGTCTGTAAAGCAGATTTCTCTGGAGCACTTTGTCAGAAATATCATCTCATATAAAACTCCACAAACACTGAATTGTTTTCTTCTCCTGTTTCCTCCAGTTAGAAACTTTTAGAAGATCTAACGAGTTGAATCAGTTCATCAGTGAACGTCCAGGATTCAGAAACAACTCGTTTAGAAGTTGTGTTGTGTTGTGTTGTGTTGTGTTGTGTTGTGTTGAAGACGTGATGACAGCAGCTGTTTCTACTGGTCACGTCCTGGTTGAAGGAGGTTCCATTAGTGTGTCTTTGTCTTCACGTAGTAGAAGTGGGACAGACACACACACCTTACATGGACACACACTTCAGACTCAGCTCAACTGATATTTATCAAAGCTCACACACACACACCGCAACACACACACAGTAACTCCCACACACGAAGCCACACACCCAGGCACCCACACACACAGACACACAGCAACACACACAGCAACACACACACACACACACACACACACACACACACACACACAGCAACACACACAGTAACACACACAGCAACAGACACACACACACACACACACACACACACACACACACAGCAACACACACAGTAACACACACAGCAACACACACAGTAACACACACACACACAGCAACACACCCAGTAACCCACACACACAGACACACAGCAGCACACCCAGTAACCCACACACAAAGACACACAGCAACACACCCAGCAACACACACACACACACACACACACACACAGAAAAACACACACAGACACACAGCAACACACACACACAAACACAGCAACACACCCAGTAACACACACACACAGCAACACACCCAGTAACACAGACACACAGCAACACACACACACACACAGCAACACACACACACACACACAGCAGCACACCAAGCAACACACACACACACGCACACAGCAACACACACAGCAGCTCACCCAGCAACACACACACACAGTACCACACACACAGCAACACACCCAGTAACACACACACACACAGACACACAGCAACACACCCAGCAACACACACAGCATGAAACACAGTAACACCCCCCCACACACACACCGCAACACACACACAGCAACACACACAGAAACACACACTCTGCGGCTGCAGTGGAGATTGAATCTGGAAAACAGAACGCAGCGTCAGGACGGGAGGGTCGGATGAAGAGATGCAGACGGAGAGGGAGGGAGGGAGAGAAAGGAGGATGGAAAAGGGAAGAAGAAAGAGAAGAAGAAACATGTGGAGCCCCGGGGAAATTCAGATTTGATGAATATTCATAATGAGACAGAGAGAGAGAGAGAAAGAGAGAGAGAGAGAGAGACACGACTGTGGGGGATGTGTGTTTTTAGTGCATCAGCCTCCATCCTTCATCTCCTGCTGCTCCTCCAGGATCAGGTCTCATTCTCTCCTCCTCCACGTGAGGAGAACCCAGACAAGATGGTGCAGATGTCATCACTCTCGTCCATAACAAATGGCCCAGCTCCTCCTCCAGCTCCTCCTCCAGCTCCTCCACCAGCTCCTCCATCAGCTCCTCCATCAGCTCCCTCCCTCAGCTCCTCCTCCAGCTCCCTGTTCTAGCTCCTCCTCCAGCTCCCTCCCTCAGCTCCCTCCTCCAGCTCCTCCTCTAGCTCCTCCATCAGCTCCCTCCCTCAGCTCCTCCTCTAGCTCCCTCCTCCAGCTCCCTCCTCCAGCTCCTCCTCCAGCTCCCTCCTCCAGCTCCCTCCTCCAGCTCCTCCTCTAGCTCCTCCATCAACTTCCTCCCTCAGCTCCTCCTCCAGCTCCTCCTCCAGCTCCTCCACCAGCTCCTCCATCAGCTCCTCCATCAGCTCCCTCCTCCAGCTCCCTCCTCCAGCTCCCTCCTCCAGCTCCTCCTCCAGCTCCCTCCTCCAGCTCCCTCCTCCAGCTCCTCCTCTAGCTCCTCCATCAACTCCCTCCCTCAGCTCCTCCTCCTGCTCCTCCTCCTGCTCCTTCTTCATGTATCACTGCTGACACCTCAGCAGTCGGCCATGTTCCTTCCGAGGCTTCAGGTCAAAGACCCAGTGGCTCAACCCTCTGACTGCAACATGGGAAGAGGAAAGAAACACATTATATACAGGAAATATATTATAAATAACATATTATTTACCAAAACAAAGAAAAAACAAACCAACAATATCAATATATAAATAAACCCGAAGCCCCTCCCCCAAGACAAACATCACTCAGACAATTAAGGAATCTGTGTAAGGTGTGAAATCCAATCCGTTCATGTTTCCATAAGCATTTCTTCACCTGTCACAGAAATATCACTTTATTATATCACATGAGCTCTGGAGGGAGCGTTTCTCTGATAACACCCCTCTGGACTAGCTTCGTGTGGAACACTCCAGATTCCCCCCTCTTTCCCAGAGTTGAAATCTCCCACTGCCTGTTTGCCAGTTGGACCAGGAGACCCCCATGAAGGGGAGGGGGGGGGGGGGGGGGGGGGGGATATAACAAGATACTTGTACTCATATTTTATTAATTTTATAAATATTTAAATGATATTGGATAAATGCTTTGGGAAATTAATATGTGTCTTGAGGTCTATTGGTTTCTATGTATTCTGTGTATAAGTACATTGAAACATGTCCCTCTGTCAGGACACCCGGGGACGGACATGGAGTTCACTGATGACTTCCTGCTGGCCGAGCTCGGCCACCTGCAGCTCTACAACGACTCGCTCTTTCACAACAACTTCACCGGCGGCTACAACGAGACGGAAGCTCTGCTGCCGCTGGGGGTGAAGGTCACCATCGTGGTGGTCTACATGATCGTCTGTGTCATCGGCCTGGTGGGAAACTTCCTGGTCATGTATGTCATCATAAGGTGAGAGACCCAAAGTGAATTCATCTGAAAGTTTATATGGTGACAAACAAATTGTTCCAGTGAAGCCACAGCAGCCGGCTCCTTGTAATCATAGGATCCAAACTCAGAGGATGGAAAACTGTAAAACATTCATTATACACTAATTATACACCTACAGATTATTAAGTCTAAAAATATACAAAGTGATCGTTGCAGCCGTGGTGCAGCCGTGGTTCAGCCGTGGTTCAGCCATGTTGGAGCCGTGGTTCAGCCGTGGACTTAGGGTGCATCAAAAAACAGAGTTCCAGCATATTGATCTGTCTGGGTGCTCAAAGTGTTACCATCCATGCAAAAACAATAAATGCAAAATAGTTTTGCGATACGTTTTGATCTAGAGGTGGAACGGCGCACAGTTTACTAGCTAGCTATCGATAGCTAGCATAACTTAGCTATGCTACCTCATCGTTAGCTAATGCTAGCTAACTAAAGGTTTTGGAGATCATTTTGGCCTGTCCTATGGGCCTTATTCTATTCTTGACATTTGTTGTGTTCTTCCAACCTATTTTGAAGACACAAGTATTCACTCCCGTTATTGCAGTGCATTGTGTTTTATTTTCTGTCAAGTTATAATTAGAGCTGTGAAAAATAACGCGTTAACGCGTTATGATTAAATTACAGGATTAATTCGTTGTTTTTTTTTAACGCATTTAACGCATGCGCAGAAGGACCTTCCAATTCCGCCGCCTCTGCACTAGTCGCCGCTCTAATGCAGTCAGACGGCAGCTGCCATTCAAACAAACAAACAACATGGATAATTCTGATGAACCTGAGGACCTTCTGGACGGGAAGATCGTGTTCCAAAAAAACAAAGATAGAACATTCAGTAAAACCAAGGTGATATGCACACTCTGCGAGAAGACGTTATCGTTTCACCGTAGCAATACCCGCCTAACCACCGCAACGTGAAGCATGTGTTGGTCGGCGAGGGGCGTTCAAGTGGAATGCGACAAACCAGACTCACTCGCCGGACACATTGTGCAAAAGAAGCGGTCAGCTTTACTGTCAGAGAATTTGAACAAGTTAGTTTGCCTCACCAACTGGCTAAAGACCGAGTAGCTAAGAGGGCCTTTAGAGGCATTAGATTGTATCATGGTGTGGTTAATGGTTGTGTGACAAAAAATATAAAAAATGTCAACCATCCTATGGCTAAGAAGCTCAAATAATTTCTGTTTAATTTTAAAAAAAAGGTTTTATTCAACCACACAATGGCTAAGGAACCCGAATATTGTTTAGGATGAAGATTATATTAATGTTCCATATGGAAAAGCAATGATAACTGCTGAAGAACTGCTGAGTTGCAGCACAAAAGAAAAGTTAAATGTCATAAATCTTGTTTTCACAAAAATATTCCCGAAAAAATCGGTAATGTGATTAATCATGATTAATCCATAGAAACCTGTGATTAATTTGATTAAAAATTTTAATCATTTCACAGCCCTAGTTATAATTAAAGAGTG
Organism: Pleuronectes platessa; assembly: GCF_947347685.1. Classification (NCBI taxonomy): domain Eukaryota; kingdom Metazoa; phylum Chordata; class Actinopteri; order Pleuronectiformes; family Pleuronectidae; genus Pleuronectes; species Pleuronectes platessa. The sequence continues at coordinate 257,055 of NC_070631.1, forward strand.
TAGAGATATCTATAGGTATAATGAGTTAAAAGGAGGCCTTATGTAACACGAGGCACGCAAGAGACTAGCACTAGAATGAGTTAAAAGGAAAGTGTCGTGCAATGTGTCAAGGGGTGAGTAAGGTATTAACCCTTGTGTGGTGTTCATGTTTTGGTCAATCAGCCAATGTTCGCGGGTCTGGTGGACCCACCGCATTATTCGGTCTTTCAATCAATACAGCTACAGCAATATATGTAAAAATACATAACAGATGTTAACTTTATCCCAATTACAAGCAATATAAACAGCATATATGGTTAATATTTGTTATTTACCCGTTAAATCATATTTATGAATAAAAGTGCTTTTCGTTTTTTGTGATAAAATGCAATTAAACAAAGAAACATCAATTACAATCAAGATATGATTGGAAAAAACGAATATGAAACAAGGTTTTTCATCAGTGTTGAGGTCTATTTCTTGAACTTAATTAGAAATTTAAAACACTCATGTCAGTCTACCTAAGACAATGAAGGGGAAGAGATTAGAGAATATGAAGATCCTGTTTCTATCAATCAGAGTCTGACAGTGAGTTTGAAGAAGAGGATGAGATTGACCATCAGCCAGCTACGTAAAAAGTTCATCTGCAGCCAGCTCTCACTGGGTCGACCACTGCTCTGGTCCTTACGCCTGCACCACATAGGGGAGGTGCTCCTAAGCCACATTTTCACCGACCTCAAGGTGGAGACGTCCCGTTCGCCAGATTTTACATTGTTTACATGGCTCCGGGACAACTGGGATCTGGTGCCACATAAGGAGCGCAGCCCATTGTCCAGCTACATTCCTGACGAGGCCAAACCACCGTTCCTGGGCAAGTTGCGTGCTGAACTCATTGCGTGCACTGCAGGAGTGCTCGACTACAAGCGAGGCGACTACTGCGAGTTCATGCAGCTGTGTCTTGTGTATCTGGGTGCAGACGGTGCAGCACACACTCCAGTTACCTTCCAACGGCCAGGAGCACTGCACAAGGCGCGGTGGATGGCCAAGCTGCTCTACACTCTCAAGCTGGCCTTGATGGAGCAGCACATTGCGTTGCTTCCTCAGGGGACCATCACAACGTGGCAGCAGGTGCGGAAGATTCCGACCTTTGCCAACTTCATTACACACATCTACGCAACGTGGTGGCTGATCTGTGACATGCCCGTAGATGCCGCATGGAATGACCTCACACTCTACCACCACCTGTACGCGTACAAGTCTGTTGACGAGCGCATTGCAGCATCAGCGATCACGGCAGTGGAGCGGCACCTATGGTACCTGACAGGCGAGATGCTGCCCCTAGCACTCTTCAGCACCAAGGTGCCAGTTGACGAGCGGCGCGCACTTGCAGATGCCATCTTGGAGCACAAGCCGGCTGACCTCCCCATGCGAGCCCCACAGCTCTGCTTTGGCACTGGCTTCAGCAAGCTGAAGTTCCCAACCCTCTCACTGACCACCAGCTTGGCTGACCTCGCCAACCCAGAATGCTGTGAATGTACGTGCCATCAATGTTATGAATGACTGTGCCGAGCGTGGCGTCAAACTCACATCAGACTTTGTGGCAGCAGCCAGGAGCGAGGAGCACCTGCAGAATGTACTGCAGGCAGTTAAGCATGACCGGTCTAAACAGCCAACTAACCTGGTCTAGCTTGCGCTTGCAAGCTAGACCAGGACTAGGACTCAATTTCAATGTTGTTCTTTTTGTTCTTCAATAAATAAATGTTGTTCTATTGAAAATAAATGTTCTCAATAACAATTTCTTGCGTTTTTTTTAAATTACCTAGGAAAACACCCAAAACGGCTCATTTTCATATTTTTCACGTTATGTTCCACCTCTAAATCTCAATGAATTTGCCCAAAACTTTGCATAAGTCATTTTTATCTGTGTCCGAACAAAATGCAACCCCAGACAGTTTGATATTTTGAGATTTAATTTTTGCCTTGCAATTTGATGCACCACGACTCGTGGTTCAGCCGTGGTTCAGCCGTGGTTCAGCCGTGGTTCAGTCGTGGTTCAGCCGTGGTTCAGCCGTGGTGCAGCCGTGGTTCAGTCGTGGTGGAGCCGTGGTTCAGCCGTGGTTCAGCCGTGGTTCAGCCGTGGTTCAGCCTTGGTTCAGCCGTGGTTCAGCCGTGGTTCAGCCGTGGTTCAGCCTTGGTGGAGCCGTGGTGGAGCCGTGGTTCAGCCGTGGGTCAGCCGTGGTTCAGCCGTGGTTCAGCCGTGGTTCAGCCGTGGGTCAGTCGTGGTGGAGCCGTGGTTCAGTCGTGGTTCAGCCGTGGTTCAGCCGTGGTTCAGTCGTGGTTCAGTCGTGGTTCAGCCGTGGGTCAGTCGTGGTGGAGCCGTGGTTCAGTCGTGGTTCAGCCGTGGTTCAGCCGTGGTTCAGCCGTGGTGCAGCCGTGGTTCAGCCGTGGTTCAGCCGTGGTTCAGCCGTGGTTCAGCCGTGGGTCAGCCGTGGTTCAGCCGTGGTTCAGCCGTGGTTCAGCCGTGGTTCAGTCGTGGTTCAGCCGTGGTGGAGCCGTGGTTCAGCCGTGGTTCAGCCGTGGTGGAGCCGTGGTTCAGTCGTGGTTCAGTCGTGGTTCAGCCGTGGTTCAGTCGTGGTGGAGCCGTGGTTCAGTCGTGGTTCAGCCGTGGTTCAGTCGTGGTGGAGCCGTGGTTC